>NC_080670.1:82135360-82274699 GCF_030247195.1 Topomyia yanbarensis
GACATAGCTGATTTGAAAGATGTCGTCAAAGCTCTCTCGGTTAAAGTTGACTCAAAACCGCTATCCCCAACTATAACGCCTTGGAATCGAATTGCTGAATATAATCCAGTTTCAAACACGCCTAAGCGTAAACGGGAAGATGATTCGCTCAAAACAAAAATTCCAAATATTCGTGGATCCAAAGCTGCGTTTGAAACAATAAAAACAATTTCACCACCTGAGGAGCTGTTATGGGTTTACTTGTCAGCATTCGATCCCAGCACGACGGATGATGAAGTTTCTACCCTTGTGAAAGATTGTCTGGGGGAGAATCTGCAACCGAGAATAGTTCGTCTAGTTCCTAAGGACAAGGATCTCTCAACTTTGAGCTTCATTACTTTCAAAGTTGGCGTTAGCAAATCATACAGGGATAAGGCTCTGTCCAAAGACTCTTGGCCGGAGAACATCTACTTTCGTGAATTTGTGACCAACTCAAAAATCCAACGACCTATCATCAGGATTACGGCGGAGAAGAATCCATCTGGTGGTGGAAAGTAGCGCCAAGCTGTTCCGGATAAACTCATCTGTCCAACTTCTTGTATCCCGGCGAGCGATTTAGGTTTACCTGGCGAATCGGCGACTTCTTCTGTGTCAGGTAAAGCCAAGAAGGGTATATGTCCTTCCGAAGCAATACAAGATGCTGCACGCCCTCAATGTAAATTTCACTTACAGTCTGCTGATGAACACAACTCTACCGCCGCTGTGAATCTTCAATGTCAAAAACAAAATTTGGATCCCATCGTAACGAGCACGTCTCTTCATAGCACATTCGGCTCTACAACGATCACAGAAGGACTAAGCACTCTATGCTATGCTGGTATGACTCATCGCACCCTGGGACGCACTGCTGCTAGCACTATGGAAGCCCTAGATCCCCCTGCCACAGTCGAGCCATTGCAGCCAGCGTTCACCAGTCGTCCCGGTCCTGTGTGCAGGAGTGGTGAAGGGGTCTTCCAAATCGATACCAACGGCAAGTACGAACCTGATTTTGTTAATGCAAGCATTGATCAGCTCCTCGCTTCCAGTCAATCGCGGCATTCAAACCTACAAATATATTACCAGAATGCCGGTGGTATGAATTCAGTAATCGAAGATTATTTGGTAGCAAGTTCGGATGAATGCTTCGACATAATCGCCCTCACAGAGACGTGGCTTAGCGATAGCACTCTGTCAGTGCAAGCATTTGGTGCCAACTACGATGTTTTCCGAACTGATCGCAGCTCACGTAACAGTCTCAAGGCTACCGGCGGCGGGGTACTTGTGGCTATCCATCGTCGATTGAAAGCGCAACTGATTGACGATACTTTGGGGGTCTGTGTCGAGCAGGTGTGGGTGCGAATCAAACTGGCTGGCTACGCACTTTTTCTTTGCGTGGTTTATCTTCCACCGGATCGCACTCGCGATTCGACATTGATTGATTCACATACTGAGTCACTGGAACGGA
Source organism: Topomyia yanbarensis (assembly GCF_030247195.1). Lineage (NCBI taxonomy): Eukaryota > Metazoa > Arthropoda > Insecta > Diptera > Culicidae > Topomyia > Topomyia yanbarensis. Next base: position 82,136,844 of record NC_080670.1, read on the forward strand.
TTTCCGCTCAAGCAAGCCCGGTTGATGAGATCCTGATTGTTGGTGATTTCAATTTCTCCGGATTAAAATGGCGCTCTGCTTCTGACGGATTTATGTTCGCTGATCCCGAATTGTCATCTTTTCATGCTGGTATCACCAGTTTGCTTGACTGCTACAGTCTAAATCTGCTGCGCCAAACGAATAATGTGGTGAACGAGAACAACAGAATCCTTGATCTCTGTTTTTCGAGCAAATCTGACTACGCGCCAAAAGTTACCGCAGCACCGTTCCCCCTGGTAAAGACTGTTAGACATCACCCTCCCCTGCATATATTGCTTGAAGCGATTCGAGTGAAGCATGACTGCAATGCTTCTGACACCGTCAGCTATAATTTTAGAAAAGCCAACTATAATAGCATTATTGACTTCCTGTCGAATATCCACTGGACTGAAATTCTCGACAATGATGATGTCAACGTTGCAGTGCAGACCTTCTCCAATGTTATGAGCTATGCTATCGATCGCTATGTACCCAAAAGAAGTGGCCTTCAATCTAAGCACCCAGCGTGGTACACTGCCGAGCTGAGACGGTTAAAAGCGACTAAAAGAACCGCTCTGAAGAAGTACTCCAAGTTTGGGGGCTACGTGCTGCGACAACACTACGTTCATGTTAACCAAGTCTATAAAAAGACATCGAAGCGTTGCCATGCCGATTACTTGCGAAACGTGCAACGTAAGTTGAAGTCCGAACCTAAAACATTCTGGAAGCATGTAAACGAGCAAAGAAAGGAATCCGGGTTGCCTTCAACGATGAGCTATGGAGGACGTATGAGCTCTAGTTTACAGGAGATCTGCCAACTATTCTCTGAAAAGTTCGCGAGTGTTTTCTCCAACGAGAAACTGACACCGACCCAGGCTTCACGCGCGGCTCTCAATGTACCTCAATCATACCAGTCTTTGAACTCTATCAATATCGACAATAATATGGTACAACTGGCGATTAGCAAAATGAAGGCTTCAACCTCGGCAGGCCCAGATGGTATACCAACTATTATTCTAAAAAAATGCTCTGCCGGTCTAATTGAACCTCTTTGTCATCTGTTTCAATTGTCGCTATCAACCGGAGTATTTCCCGAACTCTGGAAATCCTCCTTCATGTTTCCAGTTCACAAAAAAGGTGATAAAAAGGTAGTTGACAATTACCGTGGTATTACAACGCTAAGCGCAGTTCCTAAGCTGTTTGAAATGGCTGTGTTGGAACCCATCTCCAGCCACTGCAAACAGTATATCTCCGAGACTCAGCATGGATTTATGCCGAAACGTTCAACATCTACGAATCTTCTGTCGTTCACAACATATGTTACAGATGCTATGTCGGACGGCCTTCAAACTGACGTTATCTACACGGATCTTTCAGCTGCTTTTGACAAGATAAATCACGCTATTGCAGTGGCAAAATTGGATAGACTTGGCTTTGGTACTAATATTCTCCGTTGGATGCAATCGTATCTCAGTGATCGTCGTCTAGCAGTCAAGATAGGTGATTGTGTATCCGAAGAGTTCTTTGCTTCATCTGGTATTCCGCAAGGCAGCCATCTCGGTCCATTGATTTTTCTTCTGTATTTCAACGACGTTAACTTTTGTTTAGAAGGGCCACGGTTGTCTTTCGCCGACGACCTCAAGTTATACCATAGAATACGGAATACTGATGATGCAGCTTTCCTTCAACGCCAACTGGAAACCTTTGCGGAATGGTGCGAGATCAACCGAATGACCCTAAACCCCAAGAAATGTACGGTCATTACGTTCTCGAGGAAAAAAACGCCAATTCGATTCAATTACTGTCTAGCTGAATCCACAATTGACAGAGCGAATTGCGTCAAAGATCTCGGAGTTTTTCTCGATGAACAACTGACGTTTAAACAGCATATCAGCTATATAGTCGCAAAGGCATCACGCTGTTTGGGGTTCATAATGAGAATATCTAAGCACTTTTCAGATATTTACTGCTTGAAATCTCTCTACTGCTCACTCGTTCGATCAACTCTGGAATATGGTTCAGTTGTGTGGAACCCTCATTATCTCAACGGTGTCCATCGAATTGAGACAGTACAGCGCAGATTTGTTCGGTTTGCCCTTCGTCGATTGCCTTGGAGCAACCCTCACCAGCTGCCAAGTTATGAAAGCCGGGGTTTGCTTATTGGACTCGATACATTGCAAGTGCGACGGGATCTATTCCGTGCTATGACAATTTCGGATATTTTGCAAGATCGAATTGACTGCCCCGAGCTTCTCAGTGCGATAAATATGAATGTTCGCCCTCGCGCCCTTCGCAATAATTTATTCCTCCGATTACCTCTTCGCCGGACTAACTATGGAGTAAACGGTGCCATCATTGGTTTGCAGCGGACCTTCAACAGAGTGTCATCCGAGTTCGATCTTCACATTCCACGTAGCAGATTACATGTTGACTTTTTAAATAGATTAAGAAATTATCATTAGGACCACACTGTGTCTGTTGATATTAATTAATTATAAATTATAAATTATAGAACAATATGACAATCTACGAAAACCCAGTAACAATATGCCAACAGAATCACGTTTGAATGGGAAATTTTCAAATAATTCTCTATGGTAATAATGGTGGTTCTGAAAAGAACCTTTGGTATCGGCGTTGGTGTTGATGGTGATGCGCTGGATCGTTGGATATTTTTGGCATGATAGTTACGTGCCTGGCGAACTGTTTTGTAGCCTCGAACAAAACGACAAGACTGGCTTCTTCGGGTACCATTACGGCTGAACTTTATAAGCTTAGCTCGACTTTGAACTCCTGCACAATCTCACGAATCAGACACTGGTAGGGCCATTTTGTTTGCTACTAGCACGGAGCTGCACAAAAAAATTATTTAATGCAGTTAGTTCACAGAGGCTGCTAAAAAGCTCGAATAGAAGCATGCGACTTCAACATTTCTCTTAAACACATGCAACAACACATTCGTTTTGGTAATACTGATAATAACAGTAGAAAGGAATGGAAAAACAGTGCACGAAACGAGCGAGAGGATAATTTAATTTTTTGTTCCGTGTGCAAGCTGCTTCTTTCCACACAACGTATTATGTTGATTGTTGAAAATTTGTTACACACCTTAAAATGAAAGTTTCAGTTTAACTCTCACTAGAACACAATTGATTGGTCCTGAAAAGAACCGTTGCTTTTATTATAATTTACGCCCACTCCCAGCGGACACTGTGAGCCAGTTTGATTTCTTTTGCGAGAAAGTTACGTACTTGGCGCACTATTTTGTATCCTCAAACAAACCGACCAAGTAGGCATCACTGGCTTCATCACGGCTGAGTTTTGTAAGCGTAGCTCGACTTTGAAGTAATACACAACCTTACGAACCAGACGCTGGAATGTTAGCCAGCGGATTAGTTTCTTTGTTGCCCTTTATTTGGGGCGAAATACTGGCATGGCGACATTTCCTGATCGGTAATTGGTTGCGATGGGCCACCAGTAGCTGGGGCACTTTTGCGGACCGTCATCATTGCCAACTGTTTTCCTCCGGTGGACTGGCTGCTTGCTAGCGCTTGAACGAATACGAATGATGAGAAAAACCGACCGACCAATATTCATATATGAAAACACGAGAAAGCACTACTATCACTCTCTCGCTCGTTTTCGTGCCATTCCTGTGCCTTTCCTTTCCGTTCGGCTACCAATACTAGCATAACCAAAACGAATATTCTGTCTTTCCATCGCCTTCAATCTAGTGGCCAGTGCTAGCAAACTTGTATGTTCAGTTTTTCAATAACAACATTCCAACAATATTTTCAAAGAATGTTGCAGATTTGAAAAGAAGGAAGGAAAAGATTTTCACAAATTTAAATTCTTTTGTCTTATTTGTTAGCGGTGATACTGGCCATGGGATGGTGGGGGAACACCCACATTCGTTTGTTATGATAGTATTAGCAGCAGAAAGGAATGGAAAAGCAGTGCACGAAAACGAGCGAGAGAGGATAATTTAAATTCTCTTTCTTTCTTTCCACACATCGTATTTCTTATATAGCTTTCTGAAAATCATTTGTTATACACCATAAAATGTAAATTTCAGTTTAACTCTTATTAGAACACAATTAATTGGTCCTGTAAAGAACCGTTTATTGTTTTATTGCGGGAGCATAATTCAGACGCACTCCCCGCGGACACGGTGAGCCAGTTTAACTCTTATTAGAACGCAGATTAGTTTCTCTGTTGCCCTTTAGTTGGGGCGAAATTCTTGCAGGGCGACAGTTCCTGATCGGGTTGCGATGAGTCACCAGTAGCTGGGGCACTTTTTCCGACCGTCGTCATCGCCAACTGCTTTCCTTCGGTGGACTGGCTGCTTGCTAGCGCTTGAACGAATACGAATGATGCGAAAAACCGACCGACCAATATTCATATATGAACACACGAGAAAGCACTACTATCGCTCTCTCGCTCGTTTTCGTGCCATTCTTGTGCCTTTCCTTTCCGTTCGGCTACCAATACTAGCATAACCAAAACGAATATTCTGTCTTTCCATCGCATTCAATCTAGTGGCCAGTGCTAGCAAACTTGCATGTTCAGTTTTTCAATAACAACATTCCAACAATATTTTCAAAGAATGTTGCAGATTTGAAAAGAAGGAAGGAAAAGATTTTCACAAATTTAAATTCTTTTGTGTTATTTGTTAGCGCTGATAAAGGATATTTAGTTTGCTACTAGCAAGGAGCTGCACAAACAAATCGATTTATGTAGTTAATCAACGGAAGCTGCCAAATAGTTCAATAAAATAATTCAAATTGTAATAGCGACATGCAATTGTGGCAACACTGGCCATGGCGGGAGAATACGCACATTCGTTTTCGTTATGATGGTATTAGCAGCAGAAAGGAATGGAAATGCAGTGCACGAAAACGAGCGAGAGAGGATAATTTAAATTCTCTTTCTTTCTTTCCACACATCGTATTTCTTATATAGCTTTCTGAAAATTATTTGTTATACACCATAAAATGTAAATTTCAGTTTAACTCTTATTAGAACACAATTAATTGGTCCTGTAAAGAACCGTTTATTGTTTTATTGCGGGAGCATAATTCAGACGCACTCCCCGCGGACACGGTGAGCCAGTTTAACTCTTATTAGAACACAGATTAGTTTCTCTGTTGCCCTTTAGTTGGGGCGAAATTCTTGCAGGGCGACAGTTCCTGATCGGGTTGTGATGAGTCACCAGTAGCTGGGGCACTTTTTCCGACCGTCGTCATCGCCAACTGCTTTCCTTCGGTGGACTGGCTGCTTGCTAGTGCTTGAACTTGAACGAATACGAATGATGAGAAAAACCGACCGACAGATATTTTTATAATCGCGCTAATATGCACTACTATCGCTTTCTCGCTCGTTCTCGTGCCGTGCATGAGCCTTTCCTTTCCGTCCGGCTTCTAATGGCCTAACCAAAGGAATATGCCGTCTTTCCCCCACCAACTGCTCTCGTCAAGCAACCCAATGCGAATAATCATAGGAACAAACATGTAGTGGACCTATATATAAACTTTTCATTATTTTATTGTTCGGTTGGTCTACCAAAGTGACGGCTGTGTGCGGGATGGGCTGAAAATTTTCACTTTTCCGAGTCGGTTTCGAAAGATTTTTCAAAACACATTTTTTTGTTATTAGTGCATGTTATACATACTTCAAATTTTAATACAGCATAGAGGAACGTATTTTCAACAAATTGGCCTAAAAATCAAATCATTCTGTTAAGTATGATAAAAGTTATTAACGTTCAAAATCTGACGCGGCGCCGCAGCCGATATTTTGAAACGGGACCCCTATATTGAAAGCTTAAATGTATTCTACATTAAAAAAAACATGTTTTGCGCTTACAAGGGAAGAAGTACCTAAAGTAAACAATTACCTCACTTTTTATCGGTTTAATAGTAAATAAAATGAAAAATGTGCCAGAATATACTTGAATATTACCTACACTGCTCAATCACTGAAAAATAAGTCGAAAAAGCGAAAAAAACGTGTTTAATGTTCAGACAATTATTAGCACCAGTAAAGCTACCAGTACACGGTTTGTCATAACGTAAAATATTTGATGAAGCAAAATTTGATCAAATAAACGTGTTTGACAAACAAATTTGACAAGGCCAGTACACGAGATCAACTGTTTAACAAACTTTTTTCATCATATATTTGCATTGATGCATTACCGGACGTTACGCCTAATATTGTTTGACATACATAATAAAACAAGTTTGATGGATTAGTACACTGTTTTCAAATACACTCAGGTTTTTTTTTACGCGGGGTACGAGCCGCGTAAATGAAAACCGCGTAAATTTCAAAATCCGCGTAAATGAAAACCGCGTAAATTTCAAAATCCGCGTAAATGAAAACCGCGTAAATTTCAAAATCCGCGTAAATGAAAACCGCGTAAATTTCAAAATCCGCGTAAATGAAAACCGCGTAAATTTCAAAATCCGCGTAAATGAAGACCACTTAAATTTAAGAATCCGCGATAAAGGGAACCTCATTGATGGATACCGCGTAAATTTCAAAATCCGCGTAAATGAAAACCGCGTAAATTTCAAAAACCGCGTAAATGAAAACCGCGTAAATTTCAAAAACCGCGTAAATGAAAACCGCGTAAATTTCAAAATCCGCGTAAATGAAAACCGCATAAATTTCAAAATCCGCGTAAATGAAAACCGCGTAAATTTCAAAATCCGCGTAAATGAAAACCGCGTAAATTTCAAAATCCGCGTAAATGAAAACCGCGTAAATTTCAAAATCCGCGTAAATGAAGACCACTTAAATTTAAGAATCCGCGATAAAGGGAACCTCATTGATGGATACCGCGTAAATTTCAAAATCCGCGTAAATGAAAACCGCGTAAATTTCAAAAACCGCGTAAATGAAAACCGCGTAAATTTCAAAAACCGCGTAAATGAAAACCGCGTAAATTTCAAAATCCGCGTAAATGAAAACCGCGTAAATTTCAAAATCCGCGTAAAAAAAACCGCGTAAAAAAATACCGCGCAAAAAAAAACCGCGTAAAAAAAACTTGAGTGTATAGTCAAACCGGCGTATATGTCAAACAAATCGCCATGCGAAAAATTTTTGTGCTGTTTGAGCTTCATGAATTTTCAAGAGTGCAAACACATGAAATAGTTATATTAGCGCAGGGATGCCAAATGATTTTCCAGAAAATTTGTTTTATTTTTATGAATGGTCGAAGCAACTATATCGCACTCCTTTGTTCGTGATTATGCAGAGTGTGATCAAATACAAATTAAATACGCCAAGGTCTCATACAAAAGGGTAATCATTTTATGACTCACCACGCAATCAAATTTGTCTACCCTCCGAGTTGACAGGTCGAGTAGAAGAAAAATTAATTTGAAAGCGCTGTTCGATCAAAGCATGGTGTTCATACATGATTATATAGAATACTAGCTAATACCCATCGCGCGTTGCTGCGACTTGCAGTGCAATAGGAGGAAAACACAATTTGTTCCGAAGCGCAATCTGGCGGGCAGATAATCCCTAATCAATAGCACATAAACACGCTCCAAAACAAATACCTACTGTGCATAAATTTTTATGGCAATCGGTTAAGCCGTTTGGAAGTCCATAAATCATATACATACAAACATTGACTTATATATATATATATATATATATATATATATATATATATATATATATATATATATATATATATATATATATATATATATATATATATATATATATATATATATATATATATATATATATATATATATATATATATATATATATATATATATATATATATATATATATATATATATATATATATATATATATATATATATATATATATATATATATATATATATATATATATATATATATATATATATATATATATATATATATATATATATATATATATATATATATATATATATATATATATATATATATATATATATATAGATATATATATATATATATATATATATATATATATATATATATATATATATATATATATATATATATATATATATATATATATATATATATATATATATATATATATATATATATATATATATATATAGATATATAGATAGACTTGGCAATCTGTAACTGCATTTGTGTATTCAACGATTTGCTTTCTTCCACCAGCCACAGGTGGAGGAAAACAAATCGAAAATAGCTTTTCGGTCGGATTTTTTTTATGATGGACCGGTATAGACTTATTCAGCTGCGTTGGTACTGTGCCGTTTTGACGTTTGGATTGGGAGGAAAACAAACCACTCCTGGGCTTAAGGGGAGGGCGGTAGTATAAAATTGCGAGATCTTGGTGTGCGTATTTCAAAGTCAGATATCTACACAGTACGTCTCCTGAATAAGTTTTACAGCGACACAGAGCATTTCAACACCATTATAAATACTTCAGGCGAGCTATTTCGAACGTTTAAATTGGCTGAGTTTTATATATGTCAGCTGGAGGGGAAAAAAACCCCAATTAGTGTGTGTGAAAGGAATTGCATAGAACTCTACAGCGACAAGGTCTATCCCAAAAAAGTTTAGGCAGACTTCAATTGGACAAAAAATGATTAGAACGGGAATTTGAAAAATATTTAATCCAATTGTATTGTTGGACATACAAAACGGCGATGAACGCGGTATGAATTTTAGTTGCATTTCTCGCTCACTTGTGTATGTACTTTCTCACATTTACAATTAAGTGGCCACATTCCTCCCACAGCTCCGACAGGTGTGGTTTCTGCGCTGGCCTATGTAGAGCACTCTTTCGGCGCGTGTTTGCCGTTACGGAAGAACGAAAGGAACAAATCAGGTGCACCCTGACGATACCAAATTTCTCCATTGCCTCGCTAGTGCAATCTTACTACATTACATGTTACAAACGCCGCCGAACCCTCAACAGCAGCTAATTATTTCCGAAAGCTGCTTTTAGATTCGACCTAGCGCGGAAGAAGTTGACATCAAAGTGGATCCAGAGTTAGTACACGAGAGCGCGGACGATGAGCGATCAGATATCGAAAACGCAGTGGAAGATGCTGATGAAATAAACATTTTCCTTTGGAACCAAAAACCGAAATGCGCATCAAGGAAGAGAACGAGAAGATTTACGTTATTAGGGGGTTGGGAGAAGAAAAAGTTGAAATGGGTGATTTGCAGAGCGTTTTCGTCGATTTATGGATCCGGATCGCAAGATGAAACAAAATAGCTCGAAGGGAGACAAGGGATCTGATGGTTTGCCGCTAAAGAAGGATCGCTCATTACCCATTCGGAACCGACGTCCATACTGTAATAAAGAGTTTGCGGACAAGTACCTGATGACGACGCACATTGGATGGCACACGAGTAGGTTAAGGTTTTACTTATTTTCTTTTCTGTAAATTCCAATTATATACTGTTTACTTGTTACAGGTGAAAAGCCCTTCAAATGTGTCCCCACTGTTCGAAAACATTCACTCAATCGATAACGCTGAAGATACACGTCAGGTTGCACACCCGGGAAAACTCCTTACGTGTGCGAACACTGCGCCCGAGTGTTCACTCAATTCGCGACTACGAAGCTGAGTTTGACAGCTTGTGTGCGTGAAGTTCATGTAAACAAATGGATGATGGAAAATGAATAATTTTAAACGTGCCATTTTCAACGGTTTTTTCATAAATAAATGAAATTTTTCGTACCAATCAAAACAAAAATCATCAAACGAGCTAATTTAGTACAATAGCGAGTAAAAAAAGTCGTAGAACATATTTATTTTGTGTCCTCAACATAACGCATTTTTGTGAAGCAAAAAACAAATAAGTTTTCAAAATGATAAAAAAATATTGAAAAAACCCTTTTCGCCCAAAATTTTATTTACAGATTGAAAAGCAATATGTATCCAACTTGTGGTAAAAATTTCTCTCAATACAATTAGTTTGTTATGGAGAAATGTGTATTTTTCGTTGGCCATATTTATACCGCCTATCAATGTATATGGAGCAAAATGAAAAATATACTGACGTGCAGGTTATCTGCAGTTTTCAACCACGCAGATGGATGTCTTTAACCACGAAGAGGATATCACAGTAATGGCGAATAAGATTTTAGGACTATATACTTGCATATAGTTTGCTTTAAAGAAATACGGGTGGGGGTTGAGCAGTTGAACGCTATCAAGGTAGTTTTTGGCTGGGCAGATGTTTCCGCTTGTCATAAATAGCAATACACACCGGTCAAAATTCGGTGGATTCCGAATTTCCATACTTCTGTTCAGAATAACTAGTGTTATTGATAGTTATACTTTCCGTGAAATTCGACCAGTTTATAAGAACTTTTTTTCACGTTTTCTATCAAAAAACTAACAAACTATATACGTTATGCTTTATTGGGCTGATGCTCTATTGGTCCATACCATTAAAATTACATTTCAATATATTTGTATATTAAAATCACAATATGCAATTAACCAAGACCTATGCTAAAACGTGAAATTCTTATTCCATATTTTCTGCGAAAAAGCTTTGACAATGGTTTGGTGGCTTAGCAGAAATGTTTAGCGGAAGGCTATTTAATCCCTTTCACTTATTTAATTAACTCAATATTCTTGAAATTTTGAAAATGGTCCATTTGAAAACTGACGAAAAATTAACATCATTTGTTTACATTAGCATCACCCATAGGCACAACTTTTGTAGATGGCGACACCGTACCTTCGATGACGCGAATCCTACAATCTGACGGTGCACCTGCGAACCCAACACAACCAGATAATGGTATAGGACACGAAGTCGACATGCTGCCCGAGCACAAATGTCGAGTATGTAGCAAGGTCTACCGATTGGCGAAAAGTTTCCGGCTGCACGAGAAGTTGCATGCCACCGGGAAACTGTTCGATTGTCGCGATTGTGGTAAAAAGTATAACACATATATGGCCAAATGCAAGGCTTCTAATACCGACGTGAAGGAAAGTTGCACTCGTGTAAAATCTGCAGCCAAACATTCAAGCATCAGCAAAGCGGGGTGTACCACATGAGCAACAAAAACAAACACAAACGGTTCGACAGAGGTTTTGAGAGATCTGGAGACGGACGAAGGAGAGGCGATTTGCCGAAGCTAAAATAATTTTCTCGTTCCCAAATTGTTAAAGCTACCAAGCACAACACCGGGCAACTTGAGCAATTTTTCCTGAGCATGTTTTTGGCAAGTGGTGAGGATAGTGTACGCGTTTATTGGGTAGTATTTGGCGCACCAACATTAGTAGCGTAAATATCCAGCGCCAGACGCAGATTCCGTTTGATGGATTCGATGGAATCGCTATCGACAGACTCTTCATCCTCTCGACTTCCATGAGCTCATTCAGTACTTATGATAAAATAACAATAGTCAACACAGGCTACGGTCCGACCAGGATGTAGAATTGAACTAGATACATTCGACAATAATACCACGCAAGACTGACAGTACTCAACTGCTGTATGCTTTTCAAGAGCAGCTGATTCTTGGTGAACTATCGGAAAGGATTCAAAATGGCATTTGCTTACATTTCAGCATGTATCAAACAATTGAATTCAAATAGTTTGTACCTTTCCAATTTATTTGAGGCATGATTTTCCTGGAAAGACAAATACCAACAGTATCAAAATAGCGCCGACTTTTTTTTTAACGTGGCGAATGAATTATTTAAAGTCACGTAAATAAAACAATCAATCAAATTCTGTCAAAACAAATCAGTTTCGCGTACGGCGTATTTTGCTATCCTGAATGAGCAAAGCACGTTTGTCAAACTTCTCAATCAACAAGTTTGACAAACTTCGCCATCAACAAGTTTGACAAACTTCTCCATCGACAAGTTTGACAAACTGCAGCGTTGCGCTGTTTGAAGTTTTGACAAACTGGTCAGTACACTGTTTGACAAATAGACAAATAATCGCCTTGACAAAAACGAATGAAAAATTTGGCAAACTGTGTTTAATGAAATATTTGAAGATTCATACACAGCAGTTTATTTTAATTTATTTCACGAAAGATGTCAAATATTTGACGTTATTACAAACAGTGTACTGGTTGTAGCCAGCCCTGGTCGATACCTAGCAAGCGTGCAGCTTATGCGCCACTTCCCGTAGGAAGACTGCACGCCAAGATTTGTTTGCCCGGATGAGACTCTTCTTAGGGCGAGTCCCTGACGAAGATTTACCTAAAAGAAATTAATCAGGATCGAACCAGACAGGCTTATCAAAAGTTAGCCTCCAAAAGTCAGGTAGACGACCCTATTATCAACTAGCAGCAATCATTAAAAAACCTCATCACCCTCAGAGAATCGGCGGTAAGAAATTTCCCATACCTAATATATCATCACTGGAACTGCAGCCACACACCACCAGGTGGCACAAACATGCAGAAAGCGAAGCTTTCACCACTAATCAAATTCCGCCAAGCGGAAGACAGCGAAACAAAACGAGAACTACACCGAACGAAGTGACGTAACCATACTAGAACGAAACTAAAACCATAAGGGAATACTACACCGATTTACAAACATTCGACTATTTTACACTAAACGACATTTATTTCATGGTACGGAAAGATTAGTTTCTATTTCATATTGCATTTGCATGTTTTAAACTTCTAGGCCTATCTTCTATTGTTGTGTGCGTGATTCTCTCCCTACTGTGCTCATTGACCATGTGTGCTTTTCTCCATCAATCCTCAAACTTTCGGTGACGTCACCTCACGGCTCCAGCGTATCGCTTTGCACCCGGGTGACTTAGTTAATTGGGTTGTGTGTGGCGTTCATAAAAGCGGAACTCGATATAATGGCCGACACACAACCTCACTTTATGGACGCGTCCCTAATTATAGCCGTCCGTGGACGACTTCTCAAGCGTTTTTCGCTCTGACGGATTAAATCACTGTGGCGTCCTCCCTGGACGCCACCCTTTACTCTTATCTAGGAAGAACGATACTGACTCACCAGATCGGCTGCTGTTGGTTTCTGCTGCTCTCGATCGTTCTGCTGCGATGACGGGCGACCACATCGATCGGCCGCGCCGGTTTCTGACCAGCGGTTGTTGGTGCTGAATGCTTTAATCAACCGGAAAAGTTGCAGTTGATTTTCCGGCGATTGAAGGAACGGCTTTTAGACGGGTCGTCCTTCCTTCCGGCGGCGTAACGGTGCCGGGTTCAAAATTCGTCCGATAATGCGCGCGTGTGGCTTTCGTTCCTTCTTCCTTCTCTCGTTCGTCGTTGGCTGTGCGAAATAGCAAAGATTGCCGTCTGGCTATTGCAAACGGGGTCATTAGCACATGGTATGGGTCAATGGCACTTGACTCTGAGCACATTTACCTTCTTCTGTAGCTTTTTGCACAAACTTTCCTACGCACGCACTCTCGACTTGCTTAACTTTGAATTCTACTTGCACGGGAGAAACAAGAATAATTAGCCTAACATTCAAATACGATCACGTCACTTTACCAACTTTGAACAAAAGAAACAGGACAAACTACGCGCACTTTCTCTGCGTTTGGCGGACTGGGACGAAATGGGCTAGCAGCGTTAGTCCTCAGATTAGGGAAGGTAATTTCGTACGAACCTACAGGAAGCGCGTATTTTCCCGCAAATTTCTTCGGACAAGTTCGGAAATCAACGACCCTACTAGCTGTTTTATTCTGTCAGCTAACCTTTGGCTCTATCTGTCCCTTTCCATCATGCATTCGAAGCGAAGGATCGTCATGGTTTTCGTCTTCAGGAGAATCTCAACAGGCAATTTAATTTCTTCCCCTCGCGGAGAGGAGTATTTGCTAGGGTGTTGCGCAAGAGTCGATCAACGGTAGGTTGTCTAACTCTTGGCGCAAACAAATCAGATTGGTTCTACCAAATTCGAAAAATATTGCTGAATATGACATGACCGCTACATAACACCAGGCTTGTTTTACGAAAATTTGGTATTAGGATTAATACCAAATTTTCGTAAGGGACAATTTTACGAAAATGACTAAGACTAACAATAGAAAAAAACTACAACTACTATTTACAAAATGTTATGTACAACTAATCCTAGGTTCGCCTTGAACACAGAAATACTGATGAATTTGACATTTCCCCTGCTGCGCTCCGGTAGTTCAGATATATAACACTCAAAGACTGCAACAAATCCCAAAATACTGGCATTGATACCAAAATATTGAAATTTTAGATTAAGCCGAAACCCCAACACTACAATATACACCGAGTTTCTTACGACTCTCAATGCAACATAATTCCCAATATAACTTCATGAAAACTACAAGAAACAGGCCTATTGAGTTCCAGAACTACTCCAATCCTTACGTTGGAAATGTATCCCTTCACTCAATTTGCCGCACAGTTTTGTCTTTTGAAAGCACCTCAGAGCTCTTCCCTGAATAAACGCTTTCTACTAGACAAAACGCAGAACTGAACTTCATAATTTCCTTTGCAAAAATATAGTTCAGCTGGTGAGAAATCTGCACATAATTCTCCCGAAAATATCCCCCGAAAATATCCTCCGAAAATATCTCCATAAACAATCATTTTGGTTATGTATTAACGCCGGATGTATTCCGACAATACGAACACATACCCTAAATGACCACCTATCCCATAAATCCATCTTACGTTACATTTCCTATGTCGAAAAAAAACTTTCGACAAACGGAAATGACACGAAAATGAAAAAAGTACCCAACCCTATTAAAGCTCTCATAAACTCATACATACTACCCGCAACGAAGAGAAACGTCAAACTGACGTGACGGAATTGTACATTATTCAGGTAAATTATCAAATAATTACTCAAAAACCTATTTTAATCCACCTAGCGGTGCAATTGTGCCTTTCTCAATCATGAATCACGAGAATGTGTGCGTTGTTTATATTCGTTAAAAGCTTTTAAATGCATATATTACATTTTATTATTATACATCACATGACAACTATATACAGGAAAATAAATCATTATTCGAGTTCTACAATTTTGAAAAAGAAAAAACAGCCACGGTAATATTGAACTGAAAAACCTGTTTTAATCCACCTAGCAGTGCAATTGTGCCTTTCTCATTTCTATAAACTATGGCACGAAGGCTTTTTATGTTCAACATAATTGTGGAAATGTCCATTACATTCTTAGTACACTTTGCACTTATACACAATGGCATGCCAGCCACGAACTTGATGAGCTACGTGTCGACGGTGAAACACTTGAAACAAAAAAATATCATACTCCATTAGCCTAATCAGCATTAGATCAATGTTATCTGCTCGCTAACGAGGGGAGTGAATAGTAGAGGGGGGGGGGGGGTATAACCCCTCTCCGTAAACCATCAACTACGCCCCTGTTAAAATCCAGAAACCTTATGTGAGTCAAAAAAAAATTAGCCGGGATTAGGTTGACGTTTTTCAGAGTGATTGCATAACCTTTCTATATGAGAAAGGCAGTTTGCATCAAATCTCGACGTTTCATGCACCTTGAACACATTTAGCATCAAAAATAAAAATTCTATTTTTAATTTTTCCTATAGTTTATATGAGAAATTTCTGTGTGGCCGCACTCTGAAACCCGTAATTCCGGAACCAGAATTCCGATCGATCCAAAATTCAATAGCAGCCGATGGGAAGGTTGCACCTTTCATTTGAGACTAAGTTTGGGCAAATCGGTCCAGCCATCTCTGAGAAAAATGAGTGACATTATTTGACACATACGCACATACATACACACACACATACACACATACACACACATACATACACACACACACACACACACATACAGAGTGATTGCATAACCTTTCTATATGAGAAAGGCAAAAAGCTCAAAAATGTACCAAAAAAACGTTTCCGAAAAACGGATCGTGAATTAGAAGGTGAGTTAACTAATTTTGTTTTGTTTTTTCCATGTATTTAAGACTGAATCGGACCCTCCAAAAACCAAAACAAACCTTGGATGTAAGGTTGGGAAAAGTCCGGTTCGGTACTGGACAGTATCGGACGACGAATTGTGGACATTTGAAGCGGACTATGGGTGAGTTTAAATGCTCTTTAATGTTTGTCAGCCCGGCTGACAAACTTTTGGTAAATTTCAGAATTGATTTCAGAGATGTCGCATGCAGCTGGACTAGACGGGAATATGGACCACGGCACGGGGCCGGAACAATTTGGCGGGACTAGCGCTGGACGGACTGCTGCCATGCTGACCCGGAATTGCCTCAAACGGCCTATTTGAAGACAGCTATAACGGATGCCGAGAAGGGAAGTTGACTTCCAGTTATAGGTAAGTGTATGAACAAATTTTAATGTTTTCTTTTTAATTTTAGGAACAATCGGATGGCGAAACTCAAGATGACAATCAACTCCGAAGGATGACCCCAATATGAACCCACATTTAACATAAACTCCCACATTAAACATTAACCCACTAAATCCCAAAATTTTTGCTACATATTGTGATAAATAAATAAACACTTAAATAAATAACAAAGAAAATAAATAACAATTAACAAATAACATGAATATAAAGAAATATACAATAATTTTAAGTACTAACATAGATATAAGGAAACATTGTGAACTACAAACTAACATTACTTATATCCGAAAAATAGTATTTACAAATTTTTTTATACATTGGGTAAACGTGCAAAGGCACAATCCCCTTTCTTTTTCCACCCACAAGTCTTGTATAGGTTGCTAACCAGGTATGTGTATCCCGATGTAATACAACCTCTGTTTTTTTCAAACATGGTTAAATTTCCAGGAACACTGCCGATTTCTTTAAATTGCAACGCTATTCAGCTAAAACAATTTGTTACTGACAGCTCGATTAACTCGAGTTAGCTCAACATCGTTTGTAGGACTTCTGAGTCTTATTTTACGATCAACATTTAAGATTCCCCTGTCTTAAACTCACGCTTTGTTGCTTCTCGTTCAATGATTGCGATACTCCTCATCAACGCACTGGTGGCTCCGAGTTCTTGGTTTTATAGGTCATCATCCTGATGTAATCAAGGATTCGCTCTGTCTTCTGGTCGAGGGGAACTTGTTCGCTCAGTAACAATTGCTTCCTACTCAAGAGTGCTGCAACTCAAGGAGATCTAAAATGACCATAATCCAACACGTTCGCAAAGTTCTTCTTGAGCTAGAATGAAGATCTTAGCAACAAGGCTGCCCCCAGTAAATGAAAGTTGTTGTGGGGGTGCACTGTCTGAAGGACAGTGCTAACTTTACGAACTGCGGCACAGTATTTTCTACAACCAGAGCAAAAGCATCATGGTGCGTTGTCTCAATCAGTAAATACTGAGAGGTACATAGCTTGACTTTTATCCGATCAACCAGTGATCGATGTTAAAGCTGAACTTGAGTGGGTAAGTTTCTTGAGAAACTTGCAGTTGAAAATTCCCAGTCTCTTCCCCTTCAAGTCCTCAAGGTCATAACAGTGAGTTCCTACTACCCTTTTTACTACAGCTGGCACATACTTGGGGGCCACCAGTTTTGCAGAAAATCCCTTGCCTTTGTCCGATTGTTCCATGTTTTTCTTCAGAATCTTCTCACCCACAGAGTAAGTTGTACAATTGGCATTGGAGTGAAGGTTATAGTAGGACGAGTGAGCACCTTTCGTCTGTCCGCGACGACCATTGTTCACCTTGCGAGTAGTGAACCTGCGTTCTGCATGACAATTTAGCATGCTGCTAGGACTATTTTCGCGTTTCGCTATCTGCATTCCTTGTTCAACCTCCGTTTTCAACGTGAAAACCGTCTCTGCTGCGCTTCTGCTTTCCGATGGCTTATTTTTGATGCAAATTTGTTCAACATCATTCGTTCCACCTATCCTCGGCTCAATTCCGAACAATTGCCAAAAGTTATAGCCCAGAATCAGGTTTCTACAAATCTGTGGAACTACCAGTGTTGGTACCACCTTTGAAACTCCTCGGAACGTAATCGGTAGTTGAACATAGCCTAAGCATGGATGCACTGTACTATCTGCTGTAATTATCTTAAGAGGACTTGGCTCTATCTTCAAACCGTTTTTCTGCATCACGTCTGTCATATTAGTTACACTGATGCTTGTACCCGAGTCTAGCAATGCTTCGTATTTTGTTTTGAATATACTAACTGCAACATGTGGGCAACTTCCGAATACGCACCTCACATACCTCATTGAATTCTGTTTTCCTAGGAACATTTTTAGTCACAGGAGTACCGTCGTTCCCCCTTCTGCACCCCTGATTTAGTTTCCCGATGGATTAGCTGTTTTTGAGCGATCAAATCGTGAATGATTCTCACATGTTACTGTTGTTTACCGGGCGTTCCGCAAATGTAGCAGAATAACTGCTTCTCCTGTCTACAGTTTCGCCAGACATGTCCCCTCCTGCGGCAATTCCAGCAAAGGGGGCTATGCTGCTGATCGAGTACCGGTGTCACGCTGGTTGGTTGCTGAGTTCGTGTTGACGATTTGAACTGCTCATTTGCCCGACGATCACTATTGAACCTCTTCCCTAGAGCGTTCACCTTCTCTGCTTCAGAGTAGGATCTGGTCGATTCTTCAGCCTCAACATTGTGTACACCTGTCGCGTTACGTGTCGGCCCTTCTCGAAACTGTCTGAGTGCAGGATCGTTCGCATCGATACGGTACGCATAGTATTCGAGCTTGCGCAAATCTCGTACAGTTCTGCACGCCAGTTTGGAACGGTAGTGTGGACGCATGTTGTCCCAAATGACATCAAAAACCCTTTCCTGACCAAGTGGCGATGATAGAAGTTTGTTCAACCTCTCTATCTTAAACGTCAAAAACGGCTCGTTTCTAAGTTGTTTCCTCTCGTAAATTTTCTGACGATTTCCCTGGTCCTTGTTCGGGTTGCCGTACATGTAGCGGATTTTCTCCTCAAAGTCCTGCCAATCTAGAAACTCGTCAGCGTAGCACAAGTACCAATCGTAGGCATCTCCCCGCAATATGGTATGCACTCGCTGCAACAGGATGTCATCTGCGATCCGGTCAATTCGCGCTAGCCTACGAATCTTATGGAGAAAATCATCCAACGATCGATGGCGGGGGTTGCCACTAAAAGTTAGGTGCCATTTCTCCATACGCTGGTCTGCGTCCTGAATCTCACGATCCGCGATTCGTCGATTCACACGACGTCTTGGACGAAACTCCTCAGCGTCATACCCATCTTCGTCCTCGCTACTCTGCAGGATTACTGCACTCTGCCTTCGATGCAGGTCACCGGTGGGATTACCTCGACTATCCCACTGAGAAAAACTCCGTCTGTCGCTCCACCGCCTATCAGCTGGATCCTCCCGTTCAGCTATTCTCGTCTCCATGCCACACATTCTACTCAACCGTCGCACTTGCTCCTGACCGTCTCGTGCATCGTAGTACGAACGGTCGCTTACTGTCTCCAACCGTCGTTCGACTGATTCCCTTCGAATCACTCGTCCTCTATCGAACTCATCCTGTCTCGTCTGTGGAATTCCGCTATATCGTCGTTGTGGTACCTCTTCTCTCTGCCTGCGTTCGGTTTCTGGACGGTTGACTCGGATGTACGGTGTCGGTTGCGCTTCTCTGTCGAACTCCACCCTACTCATCAGCTCAGGAACTTGAAGTCCTCGATTGGAAGGGTTGACGAACCTCGTCGGATCCGGTATCTGGGTTGCCTGTCTAAATTCTGCCAATTCTCGCCTCAACTCAGCTACTTGCATTCTCAGCATTCTGTTTTCGTCGTTTAATTGGTTTTCCCTCCTCAGTTGTTCCTCACTTGCCGTTTTGGGAATAACTCCAAGGGATCGCTTCGAATGCTCATCAGACGACTTGTCCTCGCGTTCTTGTCCGTCGCCATCTGCTGATTATTGACAACTTCTTTTGAGTGAGAATCTTCGAAACCCTTCTTCCCACTAAATTTGTTCAACACACTTCGAATTTCCCTTGTCAGTTCTTTACGCATGGCTTCGGATCCAGGATCCTCAGCTATGCTTCGGGCGACCCTAAGCGCGTAATGTTTTAATCGGGAAATGCACCTTTCATCTGGACCTTTCTCCAACTTCCCTCTCAAAACATCGATTATGCTTGATACGCGATCGAACTCTTGGTCGATAGTTAACCGCGACGGATAATCCCGATTTTCCCTCACATCTTCGTAAAAAAGGTTTCGTAGTAGTCGGTATTTGGCTTCCGAGTCAGTTTTAGTTTCCTCAACCTTACCACGAATCATGAGCTCGTAATCTACTTCCTCATTGGTTAAGCGATCGGCTCTCGGAAACATAGAAGCCATTTCGGTTTATTTTTGAATATGTAAAATTTAATAAATAATATAGAAAATGTACAAAATAATGGCAAAAATAAATATACAACCTTATCTCTAATTAATGTTCCCGTATAACGACATCAAAACTCGAATATTCCTCAGAATCCCCAAAATATTTCTGTATCCTCAATAAATTTCTCCAAAAAAAAAAAAAAGAATTAAAGGGTTGTGTACAAGACACGACCACGATGCCATTAAAAATGCGACCATTTTTGTGAGGCAGCCATATTATTCGTGGATACATCCTGTATCCTCTACGGAATCTACTACACAATTGTTTTGATTATTTCCCAACAAATCGCGCAAAAATCTGTTTGTTCTGTACAGCACCGCGCAAATAATTGACGTTGGAAAACAAATCGGCAACTTCAGTTGCCAAACACTTAGAAACGATCGAGGCATTTTGCTTCCGTCCAATTCAGGAGCGGATCCAGAAACAAATTTCGGAGGGGGTCCGAAATTTCGAATTTGAAATGTTCATTGTACAATACGTAATATGTGATACCTGTAGTGTACTTATCTAGATATGATAAGGATTATTATAGTAAGTCTCAGCGTCAAAGTATGCGTCTGCGTTTGCATATGCGTACGCGTTTAGGTAGTAGCATTTTTATAGCAGATAGGGTTAATGCGAATCGCCTTACTTCCGATCGGTCTCTTTTCCATCCGACCGTCGTAGTGTACGGAAGCACAACATAGTTTCACAGTACTTATAATAAAGTTAATATAGTTATTAACTAACAGTGTTTCACTTACATATTGCAATACAATAAGTTGGCGACGAGGATAAAAACGTGAGTAGTCGCGCGTTAGTTCGAAGTAAAAGTCGCGAAGTGTGATACGGTCGTTAGCACGTGTCGGTGTACGTAACCTCAAACATCAGCCAAATGAAAGGTGCTGGTGGTAGCGGAGGAGTAGTCAAAACTGAGTCGAGTGGTGCTGTTCCTATCGTTAGAGCAGGCATGTTTGGACAAATTGAGCATTTCGTCGTGGGAGAGAATTTCGAAGAATACATCAACCGTCTAGAGATGTTCTTCCTTGTGAATGACACGCAGGACAATAAAAAGGTCCCCGTGTTGATTACGGTCGCTGGTCCTAGTTTGTACACGATCGCAGCCAGATGATCCTCGTACAAAGTCGTATGATGATCTGGTCCGTCTCCTAAAGGAACACTTGGGCCCTACCACCAATGTCGTCGCGGAGAGGTACAAGTTCAGAAAATGTGAGCAGCATGCCTCTCAAAGCATTACGGATTTCATAATCAGTCTCAAAGCAACCGCTCAATCCTGCAAATTTGAAGCGTTTCTGTCGGATTCACTGCGAGATCAGTTCGTTGCGGGAATACGGGATCAAAGTCTACGGACGAAGTTACTAACAGAACCGGACCTAACCTTTGACAAAGCATGTTCGCTTGCTCGAAGTTGGGAAGCAGCACACAGCCAAAATAAAGAAATGTCAAATCCGTTAACACAGAAGCAAGGACTCGGAGCATTCAGGAAAGAGATAAAACAGAAGCCAAAGTCTAATCGAAGCATCCAGGAGAAAGAAGAGAGCAAATCAAGTCGTGTAAGTCAGAAGTCGTCAAAACCATGCTTTCGATGCGGTAGGCAGCACGATCCGAACACGTGCCCAGCACGCGCCTGGACGTGTTATTCGTGCGGAAAGATGGGCCACGTGTCAACGAGTTGCCGGTCCAAAGACAGTCAAGGCAAAAAGCCTAGTGGAAACAATCGGATCGCAGAAATGTCGGAAGCCGTCGAAGTTCTTCGCCTAAACATGCTGAGTGATTGTTTGCAGCCAGTAAAACCAAAAAACCTGTCGTCACCGAACTTCGAAACGAGGAAT
Organism: Topomyia yanbarensis; assembly: GCF_030247195.1. Taxonomy (NCBI): domain Eukaryota; kingdom Metazoa; phylum Arthropoda; class Insecta; order Diptera; family Culicidae; genus Topomyia; species Topomyia yanbarensis. The sequence goes on from NC_080670.1 coordinate 82,159,023, forward strand.
CAGTCGAGTGTCAGTCTATCGATCCTGGAGCAAGCTGCAGATTGCCCTTCTCGCGGATCGTTAAATAAGGTCGATTCCCCGGAGTTCATATCACTGGAATGTGATGGTCAGCGAATAGAATTTGAAGCTGACTGTGGCGCATGCCGTAGCGTCATCTCTGTGGATACACAGCAAAAATATTTTGCCAAGAGTAAGTTGAAGAGTACTAAATTGGAATTTGTCTCTGTTTCAGGCCAACGTAGTGAGCCGTTGGGAACGGTTGAGGTCCACGTGTCCGCACCTTCGGGAATCCAAGGCAGTTTAGAGCTGGTTGTGATTCAAACCGAAAGAGCCGTAAACCCGTTGCTTGGTCGAGACGGTCTTGACCTGGTGTGTCCGAATTGGAGGAGGGTTTTCTCTGTTAAGCCAATGTGTAAGTTAGAACCATCTTTTGAATCCGAGCTAAAAACGCGATTTCCGAGGATAGTCGACGAGTCCGCGAATAGTGTAATTAGCGGGTTCACTGCGGAAATCATTTTGAAACCAGACACTATTCCAGTTTTTCATAAGGCCTATTCTGTACCGTTTCGTTTACGTGAAAAGGTCGGTCAAAGTATAGATAAGTTGGTCCAAGATGGTATTTTGGTCCCCGTCCGCTCTTCGTCTTGGGCAAATCCGATTGTCGCTGTGCAAAAAAAGGACGGTTCAATACGAATTTGTCTCGATGGGAAAGCTGCGTTGAACCGTTGCACTACTGTAGAGCATTATCCTTTACCCAGAATCGACGATATTCTAGCAAAGTTGGCTAATTGGAAAGTTTTTTGTAAAATTGACTTGTCAGGAGCTTACTTGCAAGTTCCACTGACTGAATCATCACAGTCATTGTGTACGATAAATACGCAGCGCGGTCTTTTTCGGTACACACGAATGCCTTTTGGAATTACGTCTGCCCCGCTATTTTTCAATCGATCATCGATCAGATTCTGGTCGACTCCCCTTGCATAGCATATTTAGATGACATAATAGTTGGTGGAGCCACCTATGAGGAATGTCGAAAAAAATTGATTATGGTTCTTCGCAAACTGAACGATCATAATGTGAAAATAAATTTGTCAAAATCTTGCTTTTTTAAAACACAGATAGACTATCTAGGTTATGCGATCACGTCCGATGGAATACGCCCTAGTGAGTCAAAAGTAAAGGCAATTGTGGAAGCTCCAGCCCCTGAAAATGTGACACAGTTGCAAGCATACCTTGGCTTGTTGAACTATTATCACAGATTTCTTCCAAATTTATCCATTGAACTTCGCCCTTTGTATAATTTACTGCAGAAGAACCACAGATTTGTATGGTCAACTGAATGCAAAACCGCATTCGAGCAAACCAAAAAGTTGTTAGTACAAAATGATTTACTCGAGCCCTATGATCCTTTAAAACCAATTATTTTAGCAGTCGATGCCAGTCCGTATGGCGTAGGAGCTGTTTTGTCTCACGTTGTCGATAATACCGAAAAACCGATCTGTTTTGCGTCGTCTACTCTCACACCCGCTCAGATTAATTATGCTCAAGTCCACAAAGAAGCCCTTGCTGTCATTTTTGGAATTTCAAAATTTCATAAATATATTTATGGTGCAAAATTTAAATTAGTTACTGATAATACCGGCATTAAAGAGATTTTTAGTCCAACTAAGGGTACGTCTGCCATCGCTGCTGCAAGATTGCAACGGTGGGCCCTTATGCTGGCCGGTTACCATTACACAATCGAGCATCGCCCCGGTAAATTCATGAACCATGCTGATGCATTATCTCGTCTTCCGTTACCAACTCTAACAGAGGTAGAACATGTTGGTCTTGGAATTAATAATCTCTCACCGAGCAGTCCTGAAGTCATTGATCTTGATATCGTTCGCACTCACCAAAAAGCAGATAAAATTTTATCGCAGGTGTTTGAATATGTGTCTCGTGGATGGCCAAAGAACATCGATCAATCGTTGAAACCATATTTTTTAATCAATTGTCATCTAGGGATTGACGACAATGTCTTATATTTCGACGATAGGGTTGTTGTCCCCGATAGTCTTAAACTGGCTATAATTGAACAACTTCATTCGAATCACGATGGAATCGTTAGAATAAAAATGTTAGGTCGTATGTATATCTGGTGGAAAATTTTTGATAAGGATGTAGCTGAATTTGTACGAAAATGCAAAGTTTGCCAACAACGTCAAGCTGTACCTAAAGAAGTTGTTGAAACCAAATGGCCAATTTCTCAACGTCCTTTTCAAAGGAGTCAAATGGATTTGTTTTATTTTGAAAATAACACTCTGTTGATAGTTGTAGATAGTTTTTCTAAATTTATTGATGTACGCTTAATGAAAGGTTCGAATAGTCTACAAATGATAGAGCAGGTAGAATCGATTTTTTCATTTTTTGGAATTGCAGAAGAAGTTGTCACCGATAATGGTCCTCCCTTCAACTCAGAACTCTTTATTAGATTTTTGGAAGCGAATGGTGTCAAGGTTTCGAAATCTCCCCCTTACCACCCCCAATCCAACGGGTTGGCCGAGAGAGGTGTAAGAACGGTTAAGGATGTTCTGAAGAAATATCTACTAGAAGAAAAGCAACAGTCTCTATCGGTAACTAGGAAGATTAATCGTTTTCTCATCAATTATCGCAACACACCATCGAGTGTGACAAACCGTACGCCTGCTTCAATGATATTCGCTTATACGCCCCGCACGCTAACGAATACAATCAATCCGCGAAAGGTCGAATTAGAGTCCGTACCGTCGAAGCCGATACTTCATCCAATTGAACAGACTCCCTGAAATCAAAAAATCATTTTGCGTAGGTGATAGAGTCCTATACCGAAATCATTTTAAAGAATTGGTACGTTGGATTCCCGCGATCGTGCTACAAAAACTTAGTCCTCTAACGTATTTAATTAGTATCGAAGGAAACGTTCGAATGGTACACATGAATCAAATCCGTTACTCCGACTTGGCAGACGAATTTCATCCCTCCATGCCGGTACACCAACCAGTATCGAACCAACTTGATCAAAATATTGATGACAGTCTTCAAACCACAAACAGCATAGTTGATCAAAACATCGATGATAGTCCTCAAATTGCTGTACCATCTCCCGTGGAGTCGAGTAAGGATTCGCCGCTCCCAGCAAAGGGTAGCTCGTCGAAGAAAGTTGGTAAAAAGGCAAAAAATACCAAACGTCGTCGTAGCGAGTCAAAATCACCAAAAGTGCGCCGCTCTAATCGGTTGAAAGGACAGCCTAGATTGAAATATCCAAAATAGTATCCAAATATGTATATATCGATGTAATTTATATTTATATGATTTACCTTGTAAGAGTATGCAGATTGTAGTAGGTTGAACAAATGTATTGTCGTACATGCCAGATGCGTAGGGAGAAAACGTTAAAGCCAGGAGAGATTGTAGTGTACTTATCTAGATATGATAAGGATTATTATAGTAAGTCTCAGCGTCAAAGTATGCGTCTGCGTTTGCGTATGCGTACGCGTTTAGGTAGTAGCATTTTTATAGTAGATAGGGTTAATGCGAATCGCCTTACTTCCGATCGGTCTCTTTTCCATCCGACCGTCGTAGTGTACGGAAGCACAACATAGTTTCACAGTACTTATAATAAAGTTAATATAGTTATTAACTAACAGTGTTTCACTTACATATTGCAATACAATAATACCCTTATTTTTTTCGAGAGTTGTCCTACTGGAGCTGTAGAGCTAGGTTATCGGAAGGGCTCCCCGTTAGAATCACATACTACAATTTGCAGACGAGACAGGCAATGTCGCCCAATAAAACACTGCATTAGGCCAATTGTAGCGGGCCGTGATTCTGAATGTGATATTCATTGTACGGTTCAGGTATGTGCGGGCGAAGGTACTCGCGATCGCGTGTATCATCGCGAAGGGCTCGAACATTTGTACGTTAACGTGTTCGATCGCATATGCGTTTGTATGTCGCGTGTGCTAACGTGTATGAACTTCGCGTGTATAAATTCTATTTCATAACCGTGTGCCTTTCGCATATTCGCGTGTGTTCTAGAATGATCGCGCGCGGACCGTGAATCTGATACTTAATTTTTTGTGTACGGTTCAGATTCCAGAAGAAAGTGGGTTCTTACATATCATTAGAATTCCCATTCATGTCGCCGTAGAACGCGTGGTCTAGTGGATATGAGCTTTATTTTTTTGATTGGTCCAACTGAATGTATGGACCTAAATTGAAGGCTAAAGATTTCCGGACGTGACCGATTCATGATCGCGCGCGTTTGCGGGTTCGCGTTTGAGACCGCGTTTGTAACTTCGTAAGTACTAAAACGTTCACACAATTGCCGGAGTGTAATCAAGTTTACGCGATCGCGGGCATAGGTGTGCGTAGATGATCGCGAAGGCTTAAGCGTTCGTATGTTGACGTGTTTGTCGCGTGCTCGCGTGTAAGTGACTTCGCGTGTATAAATTCGATTTTGAAACCCTGCGGCGATTCATATATTCGTGGACCGTCATTCTGATCTTTAGCTTTCGGTGTACGGATCACATTCTGACAGGGAGAGAGTTACCCCATATCACTAGAGTTTCCGGTCATGTCGCCATGGAACCTTTTGTCTAGTGGATATGGGAGTTATTTTTCAATTTTATTTTTTTTTATTAATTAACAAGGACCTAGATTGTTGATACCGAGGATATAGACTTCCGGACGATCCCGATTCATGATGGCGCGAGCGCGGGAGTTTGTAGGTTGACGCTTGAGATCGTGTTGCTAAGTTTATGAGTGCTGAGATTTTCACCTCATCACCGGGGTGTAATCATGTTTGCGAGTTCGTGGGCGTAGGTTGCTTGGAAAATCGCGAGGGGCTCTAACGTTTGTGCGCTGACGTGATTTTGTAACGTGTGTTCTTGAATAGTCGCGAAAACCGTGAGTCTGATATTAAATTTTCGGTGCGCGGTTAGAATTCTGGCAGAGAGTGGGATCGTTTATATCGATAGGGTTCCCGGTCTTGTCGCCATGAGACGTGTTGTCTAATAGGTATGGGCGTATTTTCTTAATTGGTCCAGCTGAAGGCATGGACCTAGGCTTCTAGGATCAAGAATAGACTTCCGGACGTGATCGATTCGCAATCGCGTGCGCGAGGGCATTTTTGTAGGTTCCCGCTTGAGACCGCGTTTGAGAATGTGTGTGTTAAGACGTTCACTATCACCATTATTGCTGACCCAGCTGAAGGCGGGTGTAGAATAGCAGTATAGGACTCGAAAAGAAGAAATAAAGGACAATATATGAGAGACGAAATAGATTAGATAGGTACAATATACAGCTGAATTTATGATCATCACATGAAAGACATACATTAGTACTTCAAACTCTACCAAAACTTGAATAGCCAACCACCACACATAGCACATCCCTTCTTTTTTTATGTCGCTAGCCGTGCATTGAAGAATGCCTAAAACTCTGAACTAGGCCCCGTCGAGTCCAGTCCGTCATCTGTCCGTCTCGTCCTGTCGTGTCTGGGGCTTCCAGGTTACATGCATTCACCAGACGAGACTAGCTTATGTCAGCTTAATTGTGCACTGGTTTCGTAGAATAGAGGCGATCATCGAAATGATAGATCCTACGAGTGAATGCAGTCACCTGTCGAGCATTTGTATATTTGCGAGTTTGAATGTTACGTGTGTATGGGAAGTGTTGCGCGTTGAGATATGTGTGTTACCTGTAAATAATATGTTAATACAAATATGCATGATGTTAAATTAAGACAAGTGTAATATTCTACTTGCAGTTTGTTGTTCGTTTCTACTTTTCTGATTCAATTGAGTATGAAAGTACATCTCAATTTTTCTAAAATCTGGCGACGTCTGATGGCAGCGAATAGTCATTGTTGACAGCAATGTTGCCCTTTTATGTTTAATTAACTCGGAGAAGTCATCAGAGGAATATGACGCATGAGACCGAAAATGAATAAAATAAAATGAAATAAAGAGCAGAGTTAGTACTGTTATTGAATATTAATTGAACAACACACATGTACCATGCAATAAAACTACTTGGAATCGTCTAAATGCCAAAAAATGATATATATTTACCATTAACGACAATTGCATTCCGTTAGAAGTTTCTCATGCTATGCTGGATGGGAATGGATGATTGACGTGCGTCGGTAAATTAATCATACCTTCATTTATCCAATCCGAATGAATCGAATCGAATGCACGAACTGAACACCAGTAAAAAGTGACCAACGAATCCCAAGAAGGATCACCCACTATTCCATCATATAAGCCAGTTCTGCATCCATTCCCTGGTCCATATGTCACAAATACTCAGACGCCCACATACACAGATAGACACACGACTAGCACACAATTGTACACTAGTACCAAAAACTACAATTATTACAACACAACACAACTAATAGGGTTCTACTGTTATTTTTTTGTAATGCGCCTGTGCACGTTGACGAGGTCGACCGAAAAATCGACACACAATGACTTCCACTGCGAGCCGTGCTCACAAAGACTGGCGTTAAGCTGTTGAACAATGTCTGCAAACACAGCCCACAGAAAAAGTCAATCCACGGCGATCAGCCAATCGGCCACGCCAGTGTGCACAGACTCTTAGTTGACTGTTAGTTTGGGCTGGTGCGGAGTATGAAAAAACACAAAACATAAAAAAGGCCCATAAGCCCTTTCGGTCTCCTCGATGCACCACTATCGAGGCGTAATGCAATAACCATCTTAAAGCAGTTGTCTGCCAGAGCTTCTGTAAAACTGACGCTGAAATATGCTTGAAGATGTTTGCAATACCGTCAAACCCGTCAACCTAGGGGAGGGACGTAATATGTGATACCCTTATAGAACTAAAATCAGTCTTGGTAGTCGAATCTGGTTTGGAATGATTTTGAATTTAAAACAAATTTAAACTAGAAACTATTTTAAAATTTCTCAAGAACTTAAAAAAATTCGGGGGGGGGGGGGGTGGTCCAAACCCCCAGGACCCTCCCCCTGGATCCGCCACTGGTCCAATTGTTCAGTTTATTTGTTTTATCGTACATTTTTTGGATATTATTACAGAAAACAGCTAACCCGATAAGAGGGAAGTTATTTTCCAAAGCACGAAATGGAAATTTCAATTGTAATTCTTCTGAGAACGATTTTGTGGTCCTAATAAGGACCGTTTGTTGTGAATATTATTTCGACATTTCCTTGCCAATAATAATGCGACTTCTGTACACGTCTAGTGATGGAGGCAATTTTAAGAGCGCCTTTGTTTGATGCTGCTAACGGGGAGTATTTTTTTCCAGGAACTAACGAAGCGTATCGCCGGCGACAAGCGAACTGATTTTAACGATGATCAAATGCAAACTGAAAACATTTTCCTATAGACAATTCGATTAACCTATCTCAGATGTGGTTCATCGTCAAAAAGGCGGCGCTAACAAGTAAACCACCAATCAAAGCATGGCTAATTAATGCTTTTACAAAATCATTTCTATCAAAATTTACGGTAATCGCATCCTCTACGGAATCTGCTACACAATTGTTATGATTATTTCCCAAACCACGCAAGAAGCTGTTTATTCCGTACAGTGCAGCGGCAATTATTGGCCGTTTGTTTATGAGAATCGTCCGTACACTACTCGTCGACCATCAAGTATCGAATGATAAGGCAAAAAGGAAATTCAGCACATATATTTATAACTTTTCCTTGCTTGATTGACCTCTTAATTCTCTTATTGACGGCTCTGCTCGGAATAGCCGCCTCGTGTATGCACATTTCCCCCTTTTTCGTGAAATTTTTCAATTTCAATTCAACCGATTTTCAATAGAATACTTATATAGTACATCAAACTTATTAGCAACTATATTCAAGTCAGGTGTTTCTGAATCGATTGGTGTATAAATTATTGAAATCCATCAACTAATTGCGAAGTTATAACCGTACAAACCTTACATAGTTTCGTTACATAGGAGATTTTCAAAATTTAGAATGACGCCCAGCCCCAGATAGTGGAGTAAGACGTTTTTAATGTCAAAAATATGCCTGATGATATTTCTCCAAAAATAAACGATTTCCAAAATACGCTACATTACCTTAAATACATACATAAAATTACAACATGAACCTAGAATAACTATGTACATAAGAAAGAAAATAAATGACGAAAACAATCATAACTTCAACAATATTCTCCAAATATACTTCAAGAATTCCGAAAAAATCCTGCAGTTGGGCGCCAATTTGTAGCCAGCCCTGGTCGATAACTAGCAAGCGTGCAGCTTATGCGCCACTTCCCGTAGGAAGACTGCACGCCAAGATTTGTTTTCCCGGATGAGACTCTTCTTAGAGCGAGTCCCTGACGAAGATTCACCTAAAAGAAATTAATCAGGATCGAATCAGGCTTATCAAAAGTTAGCCTCCAAAAGTCAGGTAGACGACCCTATTATCAACTAGCAGCAATCATTAAAAAACCTCATCACCCTCAGAGAATCGGCGGTAAGAAATTTCCCATACCTAATATATCATCACTGGAACTGCAGCCACACACCACCAGGTGGCACAAACATGCAGAAAGCGAAGCTTTCACCACTAATCAAATTCCGCCAAGCGGAAGACAGCGAAACAAAACGAGAACTACACCGAACGAAGTGACGTAACCATACTAGAACGAAACTAAAACCATAAGGGAATACTACCCGATTTACAAACATTCGACTATTTTACACTAACCGACATTTATTTCACGGTACGGAAAGATTTGTTTCTATTTCATATTGTATTTGCATGTTTTAAACTTCTAGGCCTATCTTCTATTGTTGTGTGCGTGATTCTCTCCCTACTGTGCTCGTCGACCATGTGTGCTTTTCTCCATCAATCCTCAAACTTTCGGTGACGTCACCTCACGGCTCCAGCGTATCGTTTTGCACCCGGGTGACTTAGTTAATTGGGTTGAGTGTGGCGTTCATAAAAGCGGAACTCGATATAATGGCCGACACACAACCTCACTTTATGGACGCGTCCCTAATTATAACCGTCCGTGGACGACTTCTCAAGCGTTTTTCGCTCTGACGGATTAAATCACTGTGGCGTCCTCCCTGGACGCCACCCTTTACTCTTATCTAGGAAGAACGATACTGACTCACCAGATCGGCTGCTGTTGGTTTCTGCTGCTCTCGATCGTTCTGCTGCGATGACGGGCGATCACATCGATCGGCCGCGCCGGTTTCTGACCAGCGGTTGTTGGTGCTGGATGCTTTAATCGACCGGAAAAGTTGCAATTGATTTTCCGGCGATTGAAGGAACGGCTTTTAGACGGGTCGTCCTTCCTTCCGGCGGCGTAACGGTGCCGGGTTCAAAATTCGTCCGATAATGCGCGCGTGTGGCTTTCGTTCCTTCTTCCTTCTCTCGTTCGTCGTTGGCTGTGCGAAATAGAAAAGATTGCCGTCTGGCTATTGCAAACGGGGTCATTAGCACATGGTATGGGTCAATGGTACTCAACTCTGAGCACATTTACCTTCTTCTGTAGCTTTTTGCACAAACTTTCCTACGCACGCACTCTCGATTTGCTTAACTTTGAATTCTACTTGCACGGGAGAAACAAGAATAATTAGCCTAACATTCAAATACGATCACGTCACTTTACCAACTTTGAACAAACGAAACAGGACAAACTACGCGCACTTTCTCTGCGTTTGGCGGACTGGGACGAAATGGGCTAGCAGCGTTAATCCTCAGATTAGGGAAGGTAATTTCGTACGAACCTACAGGAAGCGCGTATTTTCCCGCAAATTTCTTCGGACAAGTTCGGAAATCAACGACCCTACTAGCTGTTTTATTCTGTCAGCTAACCTTTGGCTCTATCTGTCCCTTTCCATCATGCATTCGAAGCGAAGGATCGTCATGGTTTTCGTCTTCAGTAGAATCTTAACAGGCAATTTAATTTCTTCCCCTCGCGGAGAGGAGTATTTGCTAGGGTGTTGCGCAAGAGTCGATTAACGGTAGGTTGTCTAACTCTTGGCGCAAACAAATCAGACTGGCAGTGGCGGATCCAGGGGGAGGGTCCTGGGGGTCCGGACCCCCTCCGAAATTATTTTACTTGTTGAGAAATTTTAAATGAGTTTCAATTTTATATTAGTTTCAAACCCAAAATCATACCTAACCAAATTTGACCAACAAAACTGATATTCATTAGATAACATTATTACGTATTACGAATTGTACAATCTTCGTTTTAAAGTCGAAATTTCGGACCCCTCGCGAAGTTTTTTTCTGGATCCGCGCCTGCAGACTGGTTCTACCAAATTCGAAAAATATTGCTGAATATGACATGACCGCTACCGCTACTGGTAGCTTAATTGGCGGTTTGTTTTCCTCCAGCTGTCATATGTAAAATTCGATCATGAATCGACCAAAGGGCCAAAGTCGCAATGATATCGAATCGAGAAAGATAGCTTTGAAAATTCCCTTCAGAAAATTAAATCGTATTTTAACAGTGTTTGCATACTGCGCCTTCAAATGTATTTAAACACTTTGAAACAATACTAGTTTTCGGAAGCATAACTAAAATGTTTAATAATAAATAATAACGTTCTCGTTGATAAAATTGAAAAACAAATTATTTCGCCGAGTGTTAAGAAATGTTTATTAGGCCATTTTCGAGTCGCCCTCTTGTTTTGACGACTCTCAATTTCGCCCTGCAGTGACGCCAGAAAACAAAAATCAAATGTGGCTTTCGCCGTGCTCGCTGGAGGGGAAAATTTGTTATTCCCCCGGGGCGTAACAAGCATATGGTTTTTGTTTAGGGCGATTCTGCTTATGGACCTTGTAAACAATGATCCTGTCAATATCGCCCGTAAACACTACCATAGAAATGCAGAGGCGTAACTCGCCTGGCGGTTTGGTTACAGTTGTAAGTCGGATCCGCCGTTTTGTTTTTTATTGATTTTCATGAAGTGTGGAATATTTATAAATGAGTTTATATTTATATTTTTATGAAGTATTTTTACTCCTCTTTAAGATATTAATCAAATCTCCGTTTGCGTACATTTATTATTTAGGCCCATTTGTCGATTCACGATCGAATTGTCAGCCAATTTAAACATTTGAAATAACTCGCCTAAAGTATTTATAATTGTGTTGAAATGCTCTATGTAACTGTTAAACTTATTCCGGAGACGTTCAATACCGGCTGGTCATTTTCCACCATGAAAACAATCCGACCGAAAACCTCCTTTCGATTTATTTTCTTCTAACTGTGATAGGTGGAGGAAAATAAATCGTTGAACACACTAATACAGTTACAGATTGTCAAGTACTTTATAGCATGCGATGAGCGCTTTATTTATTACCTTACATGAATGATTTTCATGGTAAACAAATACACTGCCTATAATCGCAAGTCAGTCCCATGTAGATAGGCAATCCCATAGGACTGACTTGCGATCACCCAGCGAGCAAATTTTCTGGCAGAGACCGCTCTGCTACATTTCTGTAAGGCTTGGTTTGGCAGCCCTGTCAGATTTCTGCGCGTATCCTATCGGGTTAGTTGAGCTAGGGCGAACTCGGTTTCGCTCGCGTTTTCTGGCAAATTTTGACAGGAACCGAGCAAAACCCTTGCATAACTCGGACATAGACTGTGCAAAGATCCTGGCAATTCCGACCTGGTAGAATTTAGCACGAATCGAGCAAAACATTTGACAAAGATGTAGCAGGAAGCGTACAGAAATCTTGGCCGTACATTCCTGGCTGGATTCTGGATAAAAGTGAGCAGCATCGGTTGGTTTAACCGCTTCTGTCAGAAACGGTTGTTGCATTCGAGCGAATTCGTTGCCAGAATTCTCGCACAAATCGCGCAAAATGCTCGCAGAAACTCTGCCAGCATCAATTTCGCTTTGCTCAACTTTTGCTAACTTTGTGCTTGCCACGCCGACCGGGCATGAGCAGTGTCAAGTTTTAGTAATAAACTAAGAGAAGAGATGACAACAGGCTTCTTGCTCTTCTTAATTTTATCTACCAGGCCCTGTCGTAATTCCAAAGACAACAAGCATCCATCGTTGCCTGATTCCATTTGCATGTTTTTCACATTTGCTGAAAATAATTGTACCTCAAATATCGACCCTCTGTCAAAAATTCACAATACTAGCTACATTTAAAAATTGAATTTTATGTTTATTCGTGTCTCTCTTAACAATACACGTAGTTATATCGTCATTCAGGGTATTTATTCAATTTGCATGAAATGTTCATGTGTATGAAAAGTAGCCAAAATAAATTCAGCAGCACTGTTTTTCATCCCGTTTGAAAATATTATGAACGCTCTTGACTGGCAAAACGACCAATCAGAAGCTGGTTCAATATTGAGGTTAAGACTGGATCAAATTGGCTACGCAATTATCGTCTCTTCTCTTAGGTAATAAGCAAATAGATTTTTGTCATAGTTGAAATTTTCTGTTCAATGGTTTAAATATTATCGTGATACACTGCGAATAATCTAAACTTTTTTTCGAAGAGATTCGACACATAAGATTCAAGTGTCAAGCCACACCGAAAATTCAAGAACTTCCCATTTCACCCTCAATGAATTTACACTTCAAAATTAAGTGTGCCACCCTATGATGTGATCGACTATAATCGCATATATGTTTTAAGTGTCATCGTATGAAATCACATATGTTTTATTAATCATTGTCAATAATGTAAACTTATTTTTGAAAACATGCGACACATAAAATAAAATGCCAAGCCCTTTTCGAAAAATCATGATTTTTCCATTTGCACTTTAATATTACACTTAAAAATGATGTGTTCCACTCTATAGCATAATCGACTGCCATCACATTTCAATTTCATGTGTCAGTGTATTAAATCAGAAAAGTTTTGCTCATGAAGTCCATGTTCTTGACAACTGCGGCAATATTAAGTGTAGAAACACTTAAATAAAAGTTCAGTTTTGTACTTCAATTCAAGACAACATGGTAGTGCGAAAACATGCAGAAATAATATTATGTCAGGATTTCAACAGCGTATTTCGGAAATTTTGTGATGATAAGTAATATATAATATAAAATTATAAATTATTCCTAACTTTTTTTTCTTTATTACAGAATAAGGACAACATGCTAGCGGAACTTAACCTAGACTCATTCAGCTTCTCAAGTGGGTGATCTTATGTAGCAAGTTAGCTTCAGCAGCTGGGAAATAAACTTTACTCAATAAATTTGTTAATTGTAAGTAAGTTAAGTGTATTTTAAAATCAAATAAAGTAAAAGATCTAATTGTTATTGTTATTTATCAGTGCAATCGGGCTGTCTCAACAACCTATTTCTGCAACCTATGTGCATTAACTGTACACCTACCGTCTCTCCGTTGCACTTGACAGTGTGTGCAGTGCTTTATGGTCACACCTACGACCGCGCACCCGGCTTCCCATGAGCGTTTTGGCGGCTCAGAGGTGTCCTTCCATGTTGCTCAGGAATACATTGGTCCTATACACATCCATGCATACAGGCATACATACGGAACTCCGCTAGCGAATGACGGATCTCAATAGTAGCATGTCCGTAATAATATACGTACATGGAACTATTGAGAACCAGAGCTACAGGTCCAATGCCCTGGTAAAGGAGGATGGTTGTGATGATCTGGGCCGCGGTAACCACGTAAAGCAAGATAGGTCATAACCCCAATTCCAAGGCGTGAAGCGACCCGTGCCGAGGGATGAGTGATCGAGGGGGTGAAAAAGATGCTCGATCGTTAACGGAGCCTGTGGGGTACCTGGGCAACCCCCACAGTAAGCGTCCCTTACCACGTTAATGCGGAACTCTGGCGTGGCGGACATTTATTCTCGCGCTACTCGTGGGTACTAAAATGGAGAACAAAAAAAAATAACAATAAACAAACGGAGGTGCCAAAACCCTTTGCTAGAGGTCGTTTGGCGAGTAGTGGAGCGACAAGTGCTGCATCTGATAGCACCAGTTACCCACCAGTAGTGGTAAGAAATAGCCCTACCAACGCACTGGACGGGCCACTATCCGCGATGCGCAAAGTGGTGGAGCAGCTCGATTCAATAATCGAGTTCACTAGCGCAAAGCAAAACGTAAGCAAGGAGTTGAAGCAGAGCCTCCTGGTGCTCCGGAAAACTGTTCGTGTCGCAAGACAGGAACAGCAGGCTTATGCGAAGAGGGTGGAATGTCGGGAGAAGTCCGACAGAGAAACCCACAAAGTGGCCTCCGAGAGGAAGGGGAGAGAGAAGGTCGATACAGGCACTCAGACAGTGGCCTTCACCTTCTATGGAGCAGCCATGTCGCTCGGAGCGGCGGTCGAGTTCCCCTCGAAGGGAAAAGGCAAGGGCAATCGTAAGACGGCGCCGAACGCGAAGCGCCCTAGGAAGTCGCCAGGCGAGGGTGCAAAAACCGACACCACACGGCGTGCAACCGTTAATGCCAGACGCCGTTTGGTCAAGGTAAGCGAGGGCGAGAGTGACCTCGCTGGGCAGATCGATGGTACCAGCAACCCGGCGCGACCGGGGCAGGGGGGCGTAAACCCCTGGACGCTGGTCACCAAGAAGAAGCCGGCACCGACACCGGAGGTACCGCGGCCCGCGAAGAAGGCCAAGGACAGAGGTGAGGCCTTGTGGTTAAAAACCGACAAGGACAAATACGCCGACGTCCTAAAGTCGATGAAGGCGGCCGAAAGCCTCTCGGCCCTTGGGCAAGATGTGCGTAATGTGAGACGCACCAACACGGGAGAAATGCTTCTGGTGCTGAAGCGAGGCGCACAATCTAGTGCGGTGTACAAGGCCTTGGCCCAAGAGGTCCTTGGTGAAGGCGCCCAAGTCAGGTCGCTAGGGGCGGAAATGACTCTCCAGTGCAAGCATCTGGACGAGTTTACGACCGCAGAAGATGTCGTCGCAGCCGTTAAGGAGCAATGCGACGTGACAATCGAGCGGGCCTCTGTGCGTTTTAGAGAGGGACCCTCCGGCACCCAAGTAGCCTACCTCAGGCTACTGAAGGCGGATGCCAAAAAGGTAACCGAGAAAGGTAAGCTAAAGATCGGCTGGTCGGTATGCCCAATTAGCATACCCCAGCCGCCTTCAGTGGATAGGTGCTATCGGTGCCTTGAGTCCGGCCACAAATCCTACGAGTGCAAGAACATAGACAGGAGCAAACTATGTCGTCGCTGCGGCGAGGAGGGGCATAAGGAGCGGGGTTGCACTAAGGCGCACAAGTGCCTTTTCTGCACCGCTAAGAAGCAAGCCCATAAACATGCTATGGGCGGACCTTCGTGTCCCTTCGGTGAGGTAAATAAGAAGAAGCCGTGAACGTCACACAGCTAAATCTTAACCATTGTGCAGCAGCCCAACAGCTGCTGTGGCAGTCGGTCTCGGAGTCGAGGACAGATGTCGCCCTCCTATCAGACCCGTACAACCTCCCTGCACAGTGTTCGGAAACGCCAAAAAAGCGAACTTAATGCACTAGACGCCAAACCATCGAATATATTCACAGGGTGTCTTTGGAGGAATTGTTCGTATAAATATTCGCCACAATCTGATAACAATTGAAATTAGGCATGGCTTACTATGATCGAACTAAAAAAAATAACTTTTTATACTGGCGAGATAGAAAGTTGGTATCTTCGACAAAGTTTTAGGAATGCTCATAGTGAAGAATTTTGTTGAAGAACTTGAGCTTGTAGGAGTAAAGGTTATCGATTTATAAGACGTTTTCTATGACAACCCCCATAAATCTAGTTTTTTTTTAATATAACTTTTTTCATTGTGACTTTTCGTGCAAACCATGTAGGTATCAAAACTACATAATATTGTCGAAGACTGTATGTAAAAATACTCATTTGTTTCAAAGTTATTGAAGATTTTTACATTTTTTTACACCAACTTCAACTACGTATAAGAAAGGTGCAAACCAAAATGCACGAACAGGCACTTTTTTAACTTTATAAACTATGCACAATAAAGCTAAGAAGGTTTGGTGCGTGGCACTCTAGAACCCTATGAATAGGGTAAGCTTACTTTATCATGTTTTTTTACTTTTTCCATACAAAAATCAGCAAAAAAAATTTTCGATTTTTTCCGTAAAATTTAATAAATAATGGTATGACATTCTTTAGAAGCATTAAATTCATTATGACATGTCTATTTGAGTATATATTAGTTTGGAATCTGCAATGATATTAAAAACATTACATTTTTGCTCCCACGTTTATAAAATCTGAAATATTCAGGTATAAGAGAAAATAATATAAACCAAGAATTTCAAAAATTGGGGCAAAAAAACTTTAAAAAATTTTTTTTGCTGATTTTTGTATGAAAAAAAGTAAAAAACCATGATAAAGTAAGCTTACCTTATTCATAGGGTTCTAGAGTGCCACGCACCAAACCTTCTTAGCTTTATTGTGCATAGTTTATAGAGTTAAAAAAGTGCCTGTTCGTGCATTTTGGTTTGCACCTATCTTTCTTATACGTAGTTGAAGTTGGTGTAAAAAAATGTAAAAATCTTCAATAACTTTGAAACAAATGAGTATTTTTACATACAGTCTTCGACAATATTATGTAGTTTTGATACCTACACATTTGTGTTATACATAGTTTGCACGAAAAGTCACAATGAAAAAAGTTATATTAAGAAAACTAGATTTAAGAGGGTTGTCATAGAAAACGCCTTATAAATCGATAACCTTTTCTCCTACAAGCTCAAGTTCTTCAACAAAATTCTTCACTATAAGCATTCCTAAAACTTTGTCGAAGATACCAACTTTCTATCTAGTCAGTATAACAAGTTAATTTTTTTAGCTCGATCATAGTAAGCCATGTCTAATTTCAATTGTTTTCAGATTGTGGAGAATATTCATATGAACAATTCCTCCAAAGACACCCTGTGAATATATTCGATGGTTTGGCCTCTAGTGAATTAAGTTCACGTTTTTGTCGTTTCCGACCACTGTGCCCTGCCGGCAACGGCAATTGAGTGTCGGACGGGTTTGGAATGGTGGCAATCAACACTCCGCTGAGGGTGTTGCGATTGCCAAGATCAATGGTGTGTTCTATTGCAGCTGCTACGCTCCACCAAGGTGGCTAATAGAACAGTTCAACCAGATGATCGACAGGCTCTCGTCAGACCTAGTGGGCCGGAAACCGGTAGCCATAGCGGGAGACGCTAGCATAACGTTTGGGCAGTGGAATGCGGCAGCCGCTGTACAAATAGCAGGGGTCAAGCGCTAATGGAGGCGCTTGCGAAACTCGATACTGTGCTAGCTAATAATGGCTCCGCTAGTACGTTCCGTAGAAACGGGGTGGAGGCGTGGATCGACGTAACATTTGCCAGCCCGAGTCTGGCTCCAGGCATGGAATGGAGGGTAGACGAAGGCTACACCCATAGCGATCATTTAACAATCCGCTTTAGGATCAACTATGGTGTGCAGCATCCGAGGGCGGGAGATCCCTGTCAGGTACGCGGGTGGAAGTCCAATCACTTCGACAGCGAAGCTTTCACCGCGGCTCTGGGACTGGAGGCCAACACCGGCAGCCTAAGCGGGGATGCGCTGGTAGCTGCCGAGAAAAACACTGCCAAGAAACGGCAGATACCCGGTATACTGGTGGAGTGCCGAGATTGTAGCTCTACGGTCAGCCTGCCTCAGAGCTAGACGTAGGATGCAAAGAGCTCGCACCGAGGATGCAAGAAAGAACCGCCGTGGAGCGTTTCGAGCTGCGAAATTGGCCCCTTTTATCTCGCTACGTGACGCTCTTCCCCTATTGTCAATATTCGATATCATTTATGAATGGTCTCCTGGTGATATATTTAGAGCAGACAATCCAATGAAAAATAGGATTGACAGGATTTTAGCGCGCTCTTGGCGACTTGTGTCACATCTTCATGTTTGTTATTCATACTAAGAATACCAAAGCATGTGACGTGATGACCGGAAGATTAGAGAAGCAACTCCTCCCCTTCCCCCCCCAAAATCAAATAAAGTAAAAGATCTAAATAAACAAAAATATCTAGTGTCCTTACATCTTTATTCAAGCCAAACAATATTCTCCCCATATGAAAATTAACATTCAAACACATGTCTTTCATAAGAAATGGTATAATCTTCAAGTTGACGTAGTTGATTTGTATGTGCATTACAATCAATAACTATTTTTCAGACACTTGATTTAAATACACCATGAATATGAAACTTAAGTTTAGTATCTGTTGGAATTAACGAGTTTTCAAAGAAGAGTATGTGCCTAACACATAAGATCTAAGTGTGAAGCCAGTTGCGGCAAAATTAAGTGTGAAGTATTTGAGTGCAATGTGTGGATTATTTGCAGTGTAAAAAAGTGCGCAGAGCAGAGATACCAGATTTGAAGATTTGTCTTCATTTTGAAGACATTTCAAATGTTGTGAAGACTAGAAAAACTCTAGAAAGAGAACTGCGGAGACTCCATTTTGGATCGATTGGATTCGCGTTTTGCTGTCAAAAAACGAATCCAATCGAACATTGCCTATCCTTATAACATTGGACGTGTTGCCATACAATGCCGGGGCATACGTTGCCAAAAATGCTGTTTTTCTCTCCGCAGTTCTCTTACTAGAGTTTTTCTAGTGAAGACGTGTTTTTTTTATTTTGAAGACAAATTTATTCGGTTGTCTGATTGATTTCTGGCTCAAAATCAATAACCGATTCAGAATACTGGCCGTTGAAGACAAATCTAGAGAATATTTTCAATAGGACGTAAGTAACAATGAGAGCCTCTCTTTTACTTTCTCTTTCGTTTATTACGACGTCATTACAATACTTTGTACTAATTTTCCAGTACATATCGAAAGCCGACGGTTTTTACTACAATATTATGCAAAGAATAGAGTAGTAAATGTTGAAATGGCCGAGTAATGAACAGAAGAGAAAGACCTCAAAGAGAATCTCTCATTGTTACTTACGTCCTATTGAAAATTTTCTCTAGAAATGAAGACATTTTTTATAAAACGTGAAGACATTTGAAAAAGATACCAGGTATCCCTAGCGCTGAGTTTGGAGCGAGGGATTGCCCGTCCTATGATCATTCTCAGGGATAGACCGTTCGATCATCAAATTATGCATGGCTTATATATACTAGGCTAGCTCGTTAGAGTGTTAACATTTGACGAGAGCGCGTCATAGAAATCGTCGGCGAAAACAATTACATAAAATTCATATATTGTTTGCTGCTAATGAATGATCGGCACCTTATAAATCACAAGAAAGCTATGCGGATGTTCAAAACCTTTGCTATGATCAGAAAATTACGGTGGGATATGTTTTCTATGGCATGCATCCAAATTCCCGATTTACGCTAATAATCACATAGATGCACTGATTATCCACTGTGTCTAGTGTAATTATGGCGTAATTTACGTAAAAAATCCATTGCACACTATTTTTTCCACCGTAAGAGCTCAAATGTTGTCAATTACCAACTTTCGAGAAATTCATTTGTTTATTTCAACGATTTCTCTGACGTCACCGAAAACTGTCAATTCGCGGAATAGAAAGCCTCGCTTTCTGCGAGCCGTGAAATTATGGTCCTGTCAAATTTTGGTATTGTCAAACTGCAAATGACGTGAAAACCCAAGATGATACCAGATAAGGTATAGGCATACGTAAAGCGAGAGTTTTGGTTTTACGATTGGCAAGATCGACACTGCGTAAATACTGATTCACTTCCCAAAAAAGAGGTTATTAAAAACGAAATTAATTAAAACCAGCCCGGGGACAACTTGACAGATAGTGCTTGTTTCATATATGTACCACTAATTTGATGGTGGCGCTAGTATGCCTTCTCCCTACGAGTACCACGAACAACGAAACGAAATAGTTTCAAGAGAAAAGCGCGTTTCGTTACGTGTGTTATGAACGCCGTCAATGCAGCAAGAACAACATTTAGAAAAAGCGTATTCCAAAATGTGGATAAAGAAAACAATTATTATAGAAATTTATCCCTAACTGGAAACTGTCAGCAAGGTACATAAATCTTATTATAAATTTAAATGGAAGTCGTTGTTTTTTTTTGTTTTATTGTTGTGTGAAGCGTGTAATCGGTAAATCACTTGTGCTTTTTGCCCGAGAAATATGAATAAAAATCATTTTGACCAATGAAAGTAAATCACCAAGCCTAACAATTCGAGAACATATGACATCTTGTTTCAAATTAATTAAGAACGTCAAGAATTCTAGAATTTTGTTTGGGAATATAAACGAAATAAGTAGGATTTTCTACACAGTTAGCAAAATTGGTTTTGGATAGAATTTGTGCGCTTTTACCAGAATTCTGGCAGCAAACTGGTAGTGTCCGGTTTTAGAATGCTGCCAGGAATAGGGGCCATGCATAAATAACATAGCATTTGGGGGGGGGGGGGGGGTAGGGAGGGTATACCAAATTTGTGACGAAGTGTGACGAGGGGGAGGGTAGGGTCAGAAGTTGTGCGACGTAGCATTAAGTTTAAAACCCATTGTTTAGAGAAAACAATTTAATGATCCTTCATTATTCCCAAGAGGAATAAATTTAAATTCAAACAAGTTACTTTTGATGCGGTTTTTCATGAGGTAAATTTTACGATTCGCGGAATTACAAGTTCACAAAAATACGAAAAGATTTTGAATGCGGATTTATCTTGCTACATTAGTTAGTTAATGTTGTTAACTATTAGACTTAGTTTGGAAGCTGAATTAAATTTTCACTTCGGATTCAACCAAACAAAATTTAGTAATTTAGAAGAACGTGTGCTTCTTAGAATCATTGGCAGCTGCAGGATTGTGAACTGAGAGAACTTCTCTTTATGCTCCCCTTGACATATAAAATTCCAAACAAAACAATCAACACTATATTTGTGATGAGATGGGCTTATTTTGCACGCAATTTGCTGTTATAATGAAAATGTTAAAAATAATAAAATAATTGAAAAACATGTAATTTTTTTTCATCACCCGGGCGCTTTGCATGGGACGAGGGGGAGGGGGTAGGTAAATGCTACGTTATTTACGAGGGGGAGGTTAGAATTTTGTGACCAAATGCTACGAGGGGGGAGGGAGGGGTCAAAAATCGCTGAAAAAAAGCTACGTCATTTGTGTACGGCCCCGTATACAATTATGTTCGATTCTTGCCAGAGTTTTATTCGACATTTGCAATAATTCTGTCCAAAAGATTTTGCGATGGTTTTGGTACGGATTCCTTCATAATTCATTTCGCATATTCAGCTCCAGCCCGACAGAAAACTAATTGAACGGCGTCTACCGGAGGATTTCATGTTGGTTCGATCTCGAAGATTTTCGGAAATTTGAAAGCCATCTTCTTGTATTTCTGAAAATCGATTTATTTTTCTAGGATTTTTTAGATCCAAAATGGAATCTATGTTTCTGTTAAGGTATGGACAGTTTTTAATTTGAACAGCGAAATAAATTTGGTGACAGAAATGCTTAAATTCAATAGTAATTCTTCAAAAGGGCTAATGAGACTTTTGTAAACAAACTTATTTCGCTCGTTTTTCCGCTACCGAGTTGAGTTTTATGGAAAATACACATGAATCAACATCTTTGCCCTTGGTAGAATCAATTTCAAATGTTTTCTGTGTTGAAATGATAACAAATTAAGAGAAATCAGCAAGACAAAAGTTTGTTTACAAATCTTATTAGCTCTATTCAAATGTTGATATGGAATTGTTAATTTTTTACAGCTATAGAAAATAATAGATGGGATGCGCCTTTTTTAAATTTTGTTCCATTCGAGCCGCCATGACATCATCAAATCACCACAAAATTTGCTTATTAGTTCAATATATACTGTATCGATTTTGTTGGCTATTTTCGGCAAATTTGAGACTAAGAGAAACGAAAGCAATGAAATTGAAAGACGGATAGGTATTCTAGAGCGAATCAGTTATAAACTTAGAACGGAAAACTAGAACTAGGTAGGCTCATATGGGCATGATCGAAAGGAAAATGTGAAGAATTCTTTGCCGGCGTCGGCGGTAAAACATGATGATGAGTTATGTTCTACCATAGACCATGCGGTAGACTTGGGTGCAACGCCCAACTCCTACTCTACATAAGGCAAAGAATTCTTCACATTTTCCTTTCGATCATGCCCATATGAGCCTGCCTAGTTCTAGTTTTCCGTTCTAAGTTTATAACTGATTCGCTCTAGAATACCTATCCGTCTTTCAATTTCATTGCTTTCGTTTCTCTTAGTCTCAAATTTGCCGAAAATAGCCAACAAAATCGATACAGTAGAACCTTGCGGCAATTAAAACATAGTAACATATAAACGAGTTCAATATATGGGAGCTGTCAAGTTGTCCCCGGGTTGATTAAAACAATGTTTTGAATATAGAAAGTAGTGCATAAAGCCTTTTTGAGGTTCTGAAAGCGTATGCCACCAATAATATTACTGTACACACATGCATAGACCTTATGCAGATTATCTTGAAGCTGTTTTGCATTTGTCAAATCTGCCACTCTTCTTATTCTTATTGGGACACGCTCTTTTTCCCTTTGGGGCAGACCCTCGGTTTGGAGCTGCGCAAAGTTCCCAGTTAAGCTCAGCCGGAAATGAACTGGAATTCTGGCTGGCTCCAGTTCGTATTCCGGCTCCAGTGACACAACCGATTCTAGTTAGAATCGGTTGTGTCACTGAAGCCGGAATACGAACTGGAACCAGCTAGAATTCCAGTTAATTTCCGGCTGAACTTTACCGGGTAGGTGCGTGCATGATATTCTTATGGGACAGTGCAAGATGACTTCATATGAGTAAAAATGCTCGAAAAAATGACAGTTTAGCGGGCTTGTTTACATGGTGTTAGAATTCGAACCGAGTTTCTTGTACTGGGTTAAACCAAAAATTTTAGAAAAACAAGCTCTCTGAGCTGTCAGAAAAGTGAGGTTATACATTTTCATGCAATGCTCAATTGGCCGTTTACAAAAGCAGGCGAACTATTGTTTAATGGCATATTCGTTTTGGACAGTGCACTACACCGGTGTAGTCGGTGCTACACTCATTCAAACTTGGGTGTAATCAGTCTATCTCTTTCTTTGCACTACACCGGTGCAGCACCAAGAAAAAACGAAAACGCCATAAGAATTATAACATTCTCGTATGAAATTAAAACGACTAGCATATGCGATACTCTATAAAATATTAAGATAATCATAAAAGTTGTCTGTTTTCATATTTATCTTATGAAAACATAGTTTTGTTACATATCTATGCACCATGATTTTTATGAATTTTACTATACGATTTGCCTGCGTGTACATCTCTGATATAAACATGACTTACCCTTTTTTGAATTCTCAGTTTCCCACACGAGAACGCCAGCATTGTAGAACACCCGATATTTTTTCTTGGTTATCACGAAGGTATTCAGAAGCACTTCTTTCTGTTTGTCCATGACTTATGAGCTTAGTAATAAAGCTTTCCTTAAGTTTCGACACTCGATACTAGTCTTCATACACAGTGCGGAATGGGCTGATAATTGCAGCAATTTGGTAATTGTTACAGTCGCTCACGTACGAATGGATTAAAATAACGTACAGCGCAATGAAAGTGTGTTTCTTTAGAACTACGTACAAAAAAATTCCAAACGTATCCTAGTGGCAAAATCGAAAAGCAAAGCAAATATTGTACATAGGATTAGATGGACAATCACTAATAGCATAGGCTAAGAGCTAGGAGAATAGATTTTGAACTTTATGTAATTTCTTCTGCGCCTCAAAACTTTACGCTGTCATGCATTCTTTATGTCGATCGGTTCTAGTTAAATTATTCGTGTGTTGGCAAGTTTTTTTTTAAATTCTTCATTTTTATAAAAAAAATCCCCTTTAGAAATATGGACTGGATGTAAGACCAATGCATCAAATTAGATATTACTTTTTGCAATTTGTAATTTATTAATTAATCGCACGGTAACCTGTTGGTTTTACCATTAGTCAGGTCAAGGATAGTATATAGTATTTGACCGGACTTAATACAAATGTAACCAATAGGGTTTCGCAAGCTAATAAATTACAATTACACTAAGTCGGGTTAAATATTGAAGATATTTGATGGTTTGAGTCAAAGTTTTAAAATGCAATGTCCCGAATGTCACTGACATCGTATAGTATGGTAAAAAAAAGTTTCTGCACAACAGAGAAGAACTACCACTAATTAGAATAACATGAATAAATACATCTAATCACCGCGACGGTAGGAATAAAACTGACAAAACACACACCCAGGCAGAGATGCCAGGTACTTTTTTTTAAATGTCTGCAATAATTAGGTTCTTTACTGGCACAGTTAACCTCACTTTTCTCGACAGTTCGCTTGTACTGTTTACAAGGACTTAGAAAAACTAGATTCGCTCGAAGAAAATCGTAAAGAATTTTTCTAAGTCCATGTAAACAGTACAAGCGAACTGTGAAAAATGAACACTCAGTTCATTTGTGACGTCAGCGTCAAGTATTCAATAATTTTAAAAGGCTGGTAAAAACAAAAAAATGTCAGGAA
This sequence comes from Topomyia yanbarensis, assembly GCF_030247195.1. Classification (NCBI taxonomy): domain Eukaryota; kingdom Metazoa; phylum Arthropoda; class Insecta; order Diptera; family Culicidae; genus Topomyia; species Topomyia yanbarensis. Next base: position 82,183,558 of record NC_080670.1, read on the forward strand.
AGCTAGTGTAACCAAAAGCCTTTTTATTCAAATATCTGTAAATATCTGCAACCAAACTAAAAAAATCTGCAAATATCTGCGTCATCGAAAAAATCTGCAGCTTAAACTAAAAGTCTGCGAATTTGCAGACTTGTCTGCAAATCTGGCATCTCTGCACCCAGGGATGCCCGCGCCAGGTCATACACGGTAAAAAAATGGCACGTTTAATCAAAATGATAATGCACTTGAATCATATTAGGTTTGTTCCAGTACATAGAAGTTACTCCCTGTTGCTCAGGAGCAAAAAATTCTTGCTCCTTTTCACTCCGGTTTGCCACAACAAGAAGAAAAAAGAGAAGAAGATAGTACAGGAACGATTTTCTCCCTGTTTGCTCCGGAGTACTTCCAGTTTCTCCTGGTACTGGAACAAACCTATTGTCTTCTATCACTACCAAACGAAGTGATTTAGTTTTGATTTTCTAATGATTCACAATCCGCATCAATGTGATCTAGCCTTTGGAAACTATTTAATGGAATCCACCTTTACATTGATATGTATATCTGTTAAATTCACACTTGAGTTCTTGTCGCTTGGTCTCACTAACACTTCTGCAGCTTCCTGGTTGAAAACAATCCCGTTTGCTTTTGGCGGCTTTGTTTATTATTTTCCACCAGCTAGTGATGTAGTTTTGTGTCTTGTGACGTGTACGTACATGAGCCGTAGAAAAGTCTCTACTGTACAATATTTGATTTAATCAATAATTGATAAGAGAAAGTAAACAAAGAGAGGCTCTCAATGTAACTTACGTCCTATTGAAAATTTTCTCTAGAATTGATCTTGAATATATTCTTCTTTCTTCAAGTTGTCAAAAGTACCAGCACGATAATATCTCTATAATAAATAACAAATAAATTTTCACAAATCAGAGCAAAAAGTGGAAAACCGGCATTCGCTGATTATTCTAGAGCGTGAGTATTATACGGTTTTATTGTGGTCAATTTTATTTTGCCTTTATTTTCAGATTACGGAATATATAGATAAATCGTACACTGAGCAAAAAGCATCTGAGAATTTCATAAGTCTCGGCATATGAACCAGCCTTCTGACGATGCCATTGAACGCTTTCGAATGTCATAGACAGGCTTATGAATTCATTTATCTATTCATGCACTCCATAGACGCACAAATAAGATATTTCATAAAACAGTCTTATGACTTCGCTCCAATATATGCGTTTAAGAATTTCATAAGTTTTTTTTTCATGAAACCCATATGAGATCTGTTTTTGATTCTATAAAATTATATTTTGTTTTTCATAAACGTCTCTTTTGTGAGAATTGTTTCTTGTGAAGTCAGTACTGGCTTGGACGGTCAGCCAGGAGCTAATAGTTTCAGTCCAGAACTTTTCAATTACCGCTGTTTGAAACAAAATAAGTGAGATTTTTGCCACAAAATTTTAAATAATTGTTTTTTTATGTTATTCAATAAATTACTGTGAGCATCAAATCAGTTTGCGTGGCTATGATTTTTACAGAAGATATCCGATTATTTGAAATGAAATGAAATTTGAAATGAAATTGTGCATATAATTAGTGTCTGGCGCGTATTTTATAATTATCAAATCATTTGAGAAGTAACATTAATTTTTCTTCAGTTGTCAAGTCCAGTTTCCCAGTAGACCTTTCTCGTCAAAAAAATTTATATGATAGGATGCTTCCTTTTTTATCTCCAATTCGTTACTGCCTATTGCCGCGATGATTTGGTACCTCTAACTATTGAAAAAATCAAAAATAGTGCAAGTTGCTCATTTAACCCCATATTCTGAATACCTATCTTGCATTGTTTCCTCGTATTTTTACACCATTTGGATGAATTTCCTGTGGGGAATACTAAAAGGATGCCAGATCTGCATATATATTAGTAAATCTGCAGATTTTGCATTTTCACTGCAGATATTTTGCAAATTACAAATATTTAGCAGAACAAAGCCAATGCCAGCCAATTTATACACCAGCCTTCAACATTTTTGATCATTTAGTATATATACATACTACATTTCTATGTCAAATTTATTGAAGCTTTTTGTAGCAATCAGCAGACTTTTATATTTTTACTGCAGGCTGTTGTTTAAATAGACCTGGCATCACTGATGCTGAATGATTCATTCATATACCTGTCAAAAACATAGAGCATTGCATGAAAATGTATAACCTCACTTTTCTGACAGTTCAGTGTGCTTGTTTATCTAAGACTTGTTTACATGGACTTTTAAAATTTACATTACTTGAATACTTTCGATGCTCTTTGAAAGAATATCAAATCAAGAGGGATGAGGATTGGAACAATGGGAACCTGGTTCATACATTGACCAATCGGCGCTAGATGTAAAACCCGGTGGCATATGCTGAATCGCAAGATCAGGCATTGGGCTATAAAACGATTGCTTTCTGGATGACGGATAAGGATTTGTACACTTTTGATTGTTTGCTCGTGGGTTAAGTCCTAACAAGATGATCCGATTGATTAGGGGAACTGGGGGGAAGCCCGACACCCTGGGTAAGCCCGACACCCCACGACTTTTCCCAGATATCAAATTTTAAATCATACAATAATGACAGGATATTATTAGTACGATTATTTTTGGCATTTCGATACATATCGATGCCATATGGGTTCATAAACGTCAACAAAATAAACAAAACAAGCGAAAGCAAAGTTGATGCGCTTTTGGATGTTATTTTCAGTTGATACCTTTTAAGGTTTTAATAACACAAAAGCTTTGAAAATGAACAGTTTTTTGTCACACATTCTATTCTACTCTCCATATCGTTATTTGTATGTATTGAAGATAAGTTTGAGTATTTCAATACTGTTAATTGAGCATTTAACAAAAATGGGCGCTGTTGGGACAAGACCGAGTGTTTTTGGGTGGGGTAAGACCGACACGGTGTTTAGATAATTGGGTTCGTTTTTGATTCGATACAAACCACTGGGTATATTTGTTGTGTTCAATTATACTATAATTACGTCATGTTAATAATTGAAATACACGGAAACTATGTTTTTTGCATTTATTTATCAGTATTGTCTCAAGCCGACCAAAAAAATTAAAAATTAATTGAACGTGATTCATAATAATATTACAAAAAGAAACGAAAAGTATAATCTAATATGAGATTTTGAAATGATATTGATGAAAAAATTTCATTGACCGTCGGATTGTTGATCAACAATGTTCTGAAAAATCACAACACAAACCGGATAGCTTACTACGAAGCGTGCGTCACTTCTAAGTGAATGAGTCCTAGTAACAGCGTATATAATCTGCTTGCAGAACAGCTCTTCCTCGTTAGAATGGCTATACAAGTGGCAATAAAGCTCGAAAGAATTACTTGAGAAAACCAGTACCATAATATAAACCATGCGTTAAACATGATTTATTCATAACACCACGCATTCGAATGCTCTTCCTCTTGCTACGCGATGAAACTACAGAAAGTATGCGTTTGCATCACACATACTCATATACATATAATTGCACGTTATCACACATACACAATACATTTTTAATGGAAAAAATTGGACAAAAAGAAAGTTCAAAAGGGGGTCGCTCTTGCCCCTTTGGGGTGTCGGTCTTACCCGCAGCGTTTTTAAAATGACATTTTTCTCCATTTTTTGGCACCCATAATTTTTAATGAATTCAATTTTTTGAAACGCTGAAAAAATTATATTTTGTTAAGAACCACCTAAACAAGGATTATGCACAGAATATACAATTTTAGGAACTTTGTGGAATTTTAGAAAAATTATTGCGCTTAAGGTGTCGGACTTGCCCCGCGTTCCCCTACAAATTTTTAGGTGGTGAAGTTTACCTGAACTTTATAGGTAACGAATTCGGTCGATGATAAGTTGTTGAAATGATTTTGATCGTTCAATGCCCATACCGACGAACGTTTCCATTGGTCAGAATGCCTACAAGCGTATGATAGCTGCAAACATGAGGACAATAAGGTTATCGCTTTCGAATGGAACAATTATTTATTATTCGTGTTCAAGTTCCATTACAGCAAAAGTTTCGTCGATTATCGCATTATCGTTGATTTAACCGGCAAATGCAAAACAGTGCTCGGCACTGACGGTAAGGAGTAAGAAGGATTTGATAGGAGTGGTAAGAATGCAGAGCATTATACATTCTGGAAGAATATCAGGGAGGAGAAATTATATGTAAATTTATATTATATCCCGAGTTGCAATCATTTTGGCACCGCAATAAAGCTATCTGCAACTGCTGTCTTGTTCAAAGTGGCAGGAAATAACTAGGAAGCGAATGATAAATTGCATAGTCAATTTATTTACTTTTTCAGAAGGATAAGTAATTAGTATGTTGTGAATATATATGTGTCATCGGTGCCATGTGTTATGGTGGTACCGAACGGAACCGCTGATCAGCAGACCGATTCGGTACCACCATAACACATGGCATATCTCATCTGATAGCACTTGACATGCTTCGGAAATCTGTCTTAACGCTCTCTACTTAGCGCAGGATACGCGAAACCGCTCCTAGCTTTTGAAAGAAAATTCCTAACTGCTGTTACTCTATCAGTCTCTCTCTCTCTCTCTCTCTCTCTCTCTCTCTCTCGACTGAGGACTACAATTTCGGTCGATTAAATTATGCTATGAAAATTGTACTTTCTGGAATTTCATCTAACGAGATCAATTCATTGTGAGGAATTTCGCTGCGTTCCAGTATGGCTTGCCTCTGGATCACTTACACTCTGATTTAATAGGCCCTACATGCCCACATATCATCAAATGTTTTTCCTTAGACATATCTTAATAGATTTTAACAGGTGAACATAGCTGTAATCGCAAAAGAAAAATTGTTATCTGAATTTTTATATTGAAAAGAATTTCAGAACCAAGAAAAAATACTACTAATTTTTCTTGATTTTGATATACCTTTCTATATAAAAAGTTGACAAATTTTCTGTTGCGATTAGAGCTATGTTCACCTGTTAAAACATGTTAAGATATGTCTAAGGAACAACATTGTAACATACGAGTTACAATCGTTCATTTCAGACCTAGATATTTTATATATAAACATAGATCGAATTAAATATACTTTAAAATTAGCCTTACTGACTAGTAAATCTATTACTTTGAATTCATTTTTACTTTGCTATAAAATGTTGACGGTAAACGGCCATCTAACGTTCGGTAGAATCGTTTCGATTTTGTCTAGGTGCGTTTCCAATGCCAATATAAATTTGTATCGCATGTTTGTTAGATTGCCGATTACCGTCCTGGGAGTGATTATAGACTGTTTTAAACAACAGAAACCGTCGGGGCAATTCCATTGATTGATAATGTTGTTGTGCAGCATGTGAAGAGGATTACTATGTAATGAAAAGACTTACCCACCAAACTAGATAGGAAATACTAATAACGAAATCACTCTCAGCCAATTTAGTTAGATAGGCAAAATCATAAATGCAAACTTTGCGTGTTGTACTGAGCAGTCTGTAATTTCCAGTAGCTGCACTCCCACCGTTGCGTTTTCAGAAAAACGGAGGAATAGTAGTTTCCGGAAAATCTTAAGAGCGAGAGAGAGGGGCAAAATAGCGAGAGAGAGAGAGAGAGAGAGAGAGAGAGAGAGAGAGAGAGAGAGGTATAAAAAGACTTTCGGACACATGGACAAGGCCTATTCTATTATATACTCTACAATGAGTCAACACTAGTATATCGGAATCGCGGCATCTCGAATAAGATCATCCCACAAGGGTTTGATAAAAGTTACATCGGGCCAAATTAAGTCAAGTGTATCACGAAAAATTGTATTACCGCGTTAGCGTGTGTACAACTCGGGGGAAAGAACGCGGAGTGGAGTCCTAATGGACCTTAAAGCGCGCCGTCTTGATCCGGAAACCTCTGTCTGGACTGTACGCTAGAGGATCATGACGGTAGCGAATGCCCGATCCAAAAAACGTGCGACTTTCCCTCGTTAAATTACCACTCCCGAACTTCAGTGCACAGTCATACTATAAAAAACCTAGTGTTCGTGGGAGTCCGTCTTGACCGTTCAACAACATACGGTCCCGCTTTTCCGACCATCCCGCCGTTCGGTGAGACAACCCTACTGGCCGTCGCCTCGATCAGTCAACATGAGCCGCCAGACGTAACTTCGGCTTGAGCCAAGTCGCCACACCATCACCAATCCTACCACCACCATCAAACGGGCGGCCGACGTGCCGCATTAAAAGGTATGTGAACCCTTTCCCTCTTGCTTTCGCTTCCATCGAGCTTCCGATCGTCAGTCAGTCTGGAACCATCGAAGGTACCCAACCCGGCCGCAGCAAGCTAGCCAACGATGCGCATATTATAATGAATTCGCGTGTGAATTATTTGTAAAATTATACCTAAATTTTTAATACAGTATTGAGATTTTTCTTCATTTCCTAACGTTAATAAATAATAGTGTATTTCTTTAAAATAATTGTTTTCGATCTACTAGAAATTATACGAAGACTTAGGTCTGCAATGCTCGGGTAAGTGTTAATTTGTCGATCCCTGAATTGTCCTGAACGGTCTCTCCGGGTATATAGTAGGTGATAGGAAAAGCTACGCCCAAGAGGAACGTAACAACATGTGATGATATGTGGGCATGTAGGGCCTATTCAGGGATGCCAACTACATTTTTTCGGTATATTTACATTTGCACAAGCCGTACAGCCCGCTACAGCGACGCATCACTACAGCTCTTGCCAGAACGGTAGCCAAACCGAGTACATTTTCCCGTACAGCAGTAGAATACATTTTTGTTTTGCTGCTGTACTCCGACTGCTCGGTGAGAGTGTGGCGTAGTAAAGTTTGTTCTCTCGCATTGTGCATTTTTCTCTACATAGTCAAAGGGAGAGGCCCGCACACGAAAGCGTTGATGCCGGCCGTGGCGTAAATGAGCCGCATTCATTGTCGTCATTTTTGAATAAAAATATTAAAAAGATTGAAAATATTAAAAAATGTAAAATAAGCTGTACCACTCGCGTCTGGTGGCTGTACTGGGGACAGTAGTTTTTTGTCATGTTACTGCTTTGTACACAGGCAGCTGTACAGCGCTGGGCGTCCTGCACTAGCGAATGACAGCAGCATCGAGAGAGAAATGAGAATGTAGGCAGAAAAATTACAGCCGCAGAAAAGGTAGGCATTTTGCATCCTTGGGCCTATTAAATCAGAGTGTAAGTGATCTTACTATGGATACATAGCAAAAACACGATTTTTGATGGGAGGCACCGCTAAATCATGTCCAAATTGAGTCATTTTTGGCGAAACTTCTTAAATTCTCACGTAGAACAAAAATCTGGGCTGACCCATATATATTTCAAAACTTTTTCAAAATGTGGAGAGGTCTAATGTACATGGCCAGATAGATAGTTTTTAACTGGGACGGGACGTGCGAATACGAAAAAACCTAATGTCAATTGCAGCCAGGGGGAGCTGTCAAATGCAGCCAAAGGGAACCGTCAAATGCAGTCAGGGGGAACTGTCAAATGTAGCCAGTCCATTTAAAATATGTGAGGAAGAAAGAGTGGCTATGCAAGACAAGAGATAAAATGAACAGAAAAAAGAAAAAGAAAACATCTATCCACATGTTCTGTCCCAGGATTTTAATAGAGAACATGAAAATTCAATTTGTTTCCATTGGACAGTAGGCCTTTTTCAAATGTTTGGCAAGAAATTCCTTACTTCAATATTAATTCGTCAAAAGGGCGAAAGTGTTTTTTGTAAACAAACTTGTTTCGCTCATTAGTCTGCTGCAGAGTGAAATTTCATGAAAAATAAGCGTTAATGTACATTTTTACCCTTCGTAGAAGTAATTTCAATTGTTTTCTGCTTTGAAATTATAGTAAATTAAGCGAAACCTTCAAAATAAAAGTTTGTTTACAAATCTTATTCGCCCTTTTGCAAATTTAATATGGACTTCTTCAATGAATCATGTACACTGAGCAAAGAGCATCTGAGAATTTCATAAGTCTCGGCATATGAACCAACCTTCTGACGATGTCATTGAAGGCTTTAGAATGTCATAGGCAGGCTTATGAATTCATTTATCTTTATTCATGCACTCCATAGACGTACAAATAATGTATTTCATAAAACAGTCTTATGACTTCGCTCCAATATATGCCTTTAAGAATTTCATAAGTTTTTCTCATGAATCCCATATGAGATCTGTTATTGATTCTATAAAATTGTATTTTGTTTTTCATAAACGTCACTTTTGTGAAAGGTTCATAATTGTTTCTTATGAATTCAGTACTGGCCTGGACCCCCAACCAGGAGTTAAATGTTTCAGCACTTTTTGATTACCGCTGTTTGAAAAAAAAAAAAAGAGGTGAGATTTTCAGTCAAATTGCAACAAAATTTTAAATTGTTTTTATGTTATTGAATAAATTACTGTGAGCATTAAATCTGTTTACATGGTTATGATTTTTACAGAAGATATCCGATTATTTGAAATGAGTTAAGTTGTGCATATAATTAGTGTCTGGCGCGTATTTTATAATTATCAAAATCATTTGAGAAGTAACAATCATTATCATTCAGTTGTCAAGTCCAGTTTCCCAGTTGTCTAAGCCCAGTTTCCCAAGAAATATTGACGAAGCGTTGCTCATTATGTACAAATTTTAATATTTAATGAGTTTTCTCTTCAATCTTCTGAAGGGATCTACACTTGGCGGTTAATTTGTCCCGAATTGAGTTCTACAAGATGACCACACGAATGAACTCATGAGGAATGACGTTCATGTTTGACAATTCTCAGTGATTTGTTTACTTTGTCAGTTGTGTGAGTTGGAGTGCAACGGGTGCCCATCTGTTACATTCAAACTCACGTAACTCATTTTGTGGGGTTATGTTGGTTGGTGTAAAACCTAATATCCTCTCAAGGTTGATTTTTACTTTTGTTTTTTTGTTTACTAAAAATGCTCGAGAAATGTCAGCTATGTTCTTTGTTTTATATAAATTCACAATAATATCCATAAATAAAAAAACTTATGGCATTCATTCGAACATTGTGATGAATTTCATAAGACTGTTCTATGAAAATCATTATTTCTACTATGTTTTCTACTTATAAATGTCAGCAATTTTCATAAATGGGCACCTATGGCGTTCATTCGGATATTTTCATAAATTTCATAAGACTGTCTTATAAAAATAATAAGAGATGGATTTGGAAAATTTCCCCTCCAAATCATAAGACAGATTTATAAAATCCATTTAAAATCCTTATGTCAGAATGTCATAAGACGTTTTTATGGAAATTCAATGTAAATTTTGCTCGGTGTACAAGAAAAGTAAAAATGTTAAATTTAACGGAACAATGTATGATGCCGACACTAGGGGCAGATCACTTGTGATGCATTTTTAAAAATCAGCGAAATCAAATGCATTTATTTCCATCAAAATAGAAATTCATAATGTATTTTGCGTTGAGTGCAATGTTTTTGCATTGCCTGCAATATGGTTTGCGTTGCGTGTAAGACGTCAAAACCCTACAGAAAAAATAGCCCTACATTTAACAAAACGTCGAACAAAGTGGATCAGCGTAGGACGTTTGTTAAACAAACTTTTCTGCGAGGAAGTGCCAAGCTGATGTAAAAATGGAAATTAAATGCATTTTTTCTAATTTGATGCAAATTTGTTATACATTCTTAGAGTGATCTGCCCCTAGTGCCGACATCAAATAAAAAATTACAGCTGAGCGACCTTGTTTGGAAAGTGTTAACATTTGGCAGCGAACCAAACCAAGTTTCTCATACTATGATCGAATCAACAAAAATTCCAAGACCATGTAAACAATCTCTCTGAACTGTCAAAAAAGTGAGGTTAAACATCATCATGCAATGTTCTACACCGTGAGGTTCACTTTAGTTTATTTACATAACCAATGAACTTTGTACCGCGACTTACCACTTCATTTGCCGCGTTGCCAGGAACTCAAGCAAAAATATACAAAACAGTGTTGCCCAAACACACATTTTGAGTCCCACCATTCTTGCAAAGGTGAAAAACATACTCAACATTCTTGCATTTTTCAAATTTAAAAAAATCATTAAAAAATCACGATAGCTCTAAAAAGTCTCATTTCAACGGAAATATTCTTAAAAATGTGTAGTCTTTTGAATAAAAATAAGAAAAAAGGGGGTTAGGTCGGACGAGAAAGGTCTGTTGTCTATGCCCAGTTTCCCAGGAAATATTTACGAAGCGTTGCAAATTTACAAATTTTAATATTTAATGAGTTTTCTCTTCAATTTTCTGAAGGGATCTACACTTGGCGGTTCATTTGTTCCGAATTGAGTTCTACAAGATGAGCACACTAATGAACTCATGATGAATGACGTTCATGTTTGACAATTATCGGTAGTTTGTTTACTTTGTCAGTTGCGTGAGTTCGAGTGCAACTGGTGGCCATCTGTTACATTCAAACTCACGTAACTCCCATGTAAACAAACCACCGAGAATTGTCAAACGAAGTTCACCCGGCCCATTTTGTAAGGTTATGTCGGTTGGTGTAAAACCTAATATCCTCTCAAGGTTGTTTTACTGTTGATTTTTTGTCTATACTAAAAACGATCGAGAAATGTCAGCCATGTTCTATTTTTTATGTAAATGCAGAATAATATCCATAAATAAAAAAGCTTATGGCATTCATTCGAACATTGTGATGAATTTCATAAGACTGTTCTATGAAAATCATTATTTCTACTATATTTGCTGCTTATAAATGTCAGCAATTTTCATAAATGGGCACCTATGGCGTTCAATCGGACATTTTCATAAATTTCATAAGACTGTCTTATGAAAATAATAAGAGATGGATTTGGAAAATTTCCCCTCCAAATCATGAGACAGACTTATAAAATCCATTTAAAATCCTTATGTCTGAAAGTCATAAGACGTTTTTATGGAAATTCAATAGGCGTGTTCTTAAGCGGCCCTTACACGTTCAATATTTTTGTCAATACGAGTATTGACGATATTGTTGCAATATTTCAATCCCATTTGAAATCCACATCGTCAATACCACTTTTTTCCATTACACGTACAATACTTTTGTCAATACTCTCTAGTATTGACAAAAATATTGTACGTGTAAAGCGGCCCTTAAATCCACCAGCAACTCATCGGTATTTTGATGACTTTTTGTTGCGGGAGGGTAAAGCGACGCGCTGTGACACCAGTGCGCAACATAAACAAAGCTTGCTTATGTTGCGCGAGAGTCACCAAAGAGCTCAACAACTAATCGTAAGGTGGCGGCCGATGCTTTGCTCAACAAAACGAGAGCAGCACGGTGGGAGATTATTAACTCACACAAACATGTCAGCTGTTTTGGCATGTAACTGCTAATGCTGCCAACAAAATTTCGCTCCCACTGCAGTGCAAATCGATTGAGCTTCAGCAAAAAAAACGATGGGGAAAATATAGTTTCTATATTTTCCCATCGTACGTAGATTCTGCTGTTGCCGTCAGCACCGACTACCTCCCATTCATCTAATGAAATAGGGTGCAAGGAATATTTCGCAGGTAAATGTTTTTCAAGACCCAAATGTTTTTCGAGTGTTAATATTGTTCTATTTTAGAACAAAAATCGTCGACTATGGTAACGTCCAACTGAAGCAGCCGCTGCGTTTACCAAGCAATGAAACATCCATCTAGTTGGACTTTATTCCTCGCCTACTGCGGCATTATTGGCTAACCAGAAACTGCAAAAGCCTACTGTTGTTGGCTCTCCTGCGACCGTTGTCAGAAGTGAACCGAAAATTTGAAACAAATTTCTCCATGTTGGATAGTGTTAGCATAACAACAATCACCAGCGCTGGTCAACGGATTGCTATGAACAACCCGTCAGTTCAATCAGTAACAGTAATCTTTCCACCTCTACTTGCTCGTTCTCAATGACTCCTGGCACTTCTGAGCAGTAGTTTGGAACGAAAGCAAGATTTGGTAATCACCAAAACCATCCTGGGGGCAGCGATTGTACGAAAGATAGTAGCAGGCCCGATCATGATAGTTAAACAGAACGTTACATCGAACGTAAAAAGATCTATGCCAACGGTGTTACCAGCGATGAGATCAACTTCGATCAAAACAAAGGCAAACACCAGTTGGAGTACGGCGTATACCACTCGGGCCCAAAAGCAGTATAACGGTAAGGAAGCGGAAGGCAGAGCCAACGCTGATAGACAGCCTGAAGACGAAAAACAATTCCATTACCACCAGCGACGTGATGTCTATTTATTATCCGCTGCCCCTAAAAAAGCTCAACCAGGGTCCACCAATTCAAGTACGGCAACGATTAGGAAGCGGTATTACGATTGCTCCCCGGAATTTGGCAGCCCAGCGTCCACAGCAAAACGTTCTACAGGTTGTAGAAATTGAATGAGCTGAAGCTTCATCATCCATCGAGCCGATTCAAGAATAGCGCAACGGTACAGTTTTGTCAGCTGAGCTGTTAGCAGTACTCTCACTTCCCTATTAGAATATGTATATGCAATAACGGTATCTCGAATGTCCAGGGAGGGCAGGTTTGGCAGACAAATTAAAACGTCGTAGTGTAAGGCACCTTATTAGAAGTGAAGTGGTATTTCGGATGGCCCAAACGAAGAAAAACCGACGAGAAAATTAATTCACTTTGAAAACGTGTTTAATGAAAGGTAAAGAAAAACATGGAGTAACAAAATGTTGTTGACGTTTTTAATAACGATCTTGCCAGTGGTGCCACTAAGAAGTGGGGGCAACGCAGCTCACAAGGTTGGTAGAGATGGTGAGTGCAAGGGGCTGCTCCATCAACAAGAAGAAATCAAATCTATTCTATTTTTAAGCTTAGGATGAGGATTCTTTTGTTGTTACGGTATTTGTAATTGCGCAGGCTTGTACATATCTTGTACATAAAACAAATCATCTAAAAATTAAAATTTTACGTTCAGGCGGAACCGACGATTCCGCGCTTGCCAGCTGCTTAGTTCTTTTATAGCCGTAAGCACAAAGCCGTACTAACTGTTTTTAATATTTGGTAAGCTTTAATCAAACGATGCTGTCATTTATATGCCTGCGTTCTGATCTGCGTTACACGTCAATGTTAAAAAACAACAAATTCAAGTTAAAGAAAATGAGTAAATTCATTCCGATATTTTCTTGCAGTAAAATAGCTGTTCTTCGTCAAATATCTCGTTCCATAGGGTTTGAGAACAATTTTGTCAACTTGTTGCCGATATGTTTCTGAACATAGAACTTTAACGTGTTGGATAGTTGAAAGTTGGCCGATGATGTACAGTACTTTGTAGTGACATAGTATGCACAAAAGAAAATAAATTGATATACATATGCATGTTTTTATTCAGTTTGAATAGGCGCTCGTCGAGTTAGAGGTGGCTGAACCATCGGTTGTAATTGGTGCCATGATAGTTATTTCTCGACAAAAATATGATTACTGGTTAAAACCCAACTGTCAAAATTCTCTTTGAAAGTAAATTCCGGACAAACCGTCGCTGGATAAACACAGTTCATAGCAGTTAATGGAAGAGAACATTTTTCTTTTTTGTTTACTGCCAACATCTGTGATTGGCGAGTAACGGTTTGTCCGAAATTTCCTTTCAAAGAGAATTTTGACAGTTGGCTTTTAAGCCGGAATTATATGTTTGTCGAGATTTCAAACTTTGATTAAAAAATTGGTTAAAATATTTCAATTTGAATTTAAAATGAACTGTGAGTGTCATTCTAATTGAACATGATACCTATCGACGTGGGGGAGAACATTTATTTTCGTTTCAAGTGAATTTTCACAAGTTTGAAATAAAGATCAATTATCAATGAAGGCCTGCGAATTAAAATTATACACGTTTTTCAGCGAGATCAAACAAAAAATTAAACTTTGACAGAATGATCATTTATATTCACGAGCCTTATATTTATTTTTTTTGCACTCTGGCAGACAGAATATAGATATATTTCTATAATGCATCAATGCAAATTGGAACGATTTTATTTGTTAACAAAATTTCTATGATTTTATGAATAAAATAATAAGTACATTAAAACATAAATGAGAGTTTAAAACATCCTAGCAATATATTTTTACCAACACCCTGTAACTATTTGTGCCGGTTATACGCAATTTTGCTTCAAACTAACTTATGATTATTACAACAACTGACATACCTATGATTATGATTATTACAACAACTGATATACCTGTTTAATTATTTCTATAGAGTTAATTAATATTTTAATATGACGTATTCCATATTTATATCGTATTCTTTTCTGATTCGCGGTTCAAGCAATGTTTTGGAATAACGTACCGGTTGTTCAGAACTATTGATGCATATGCCAAAAATCGAAATAAATATATTGATCACCGTTGTGTTCACAATAAATTTCAAAATATTTTGTGTTCAGATGTTTTATGTGATTTTATTCTTATTGGAACATTGCACATATTAAAAATCAATTATTTACTCTTAGCTTAGAGTATTTGTGGAGCTAATTTCTAAGCTGTTAACATTCTGATTCAATTCGCTAACCACGAGTGTAGGAAAATTCATAAAATATTGCATTTTACGATCTATATCCAATTGTCATTTGTTTGGATCTATCCCCTAAAACAATAATTTTCTTCCGTTATTTACTTTCTTTGATGTGTGATACAATAGATATATGGGCAATAATTCGTGAAAATATGTTATCGATTTGTATTAACAGTTTACCAATATTGGCATCACTGTTTGCTATATTCCGGTCGTCAGTAGAGCTGATAGTTTTTTTTTATTTTTTAGTGTTTTACACTCGCGATTATTTTTATTCTCGTTTTATCTGTATATCGTTTTATTCGGTAGTACGTGTGCATTGAAATTTCGTGACTTCAAGCACGATTATATCTGCCGGTGTGATTCGTGAAAGTGATTGTTTTTGGTTGTGATTTTTGTTTTCACTTGACATTATCACTGCACAGACGTTACGCTCAATTTTTTCGCCAAAAGCGACATCTGCTGGTGGGTAGTTGAGTTGTCGCACGTTGCGTGCAAGTTCGCTTCCATTGACGCACGTTACCCGTTAGCGTTTTCCTGCGCATATTGCATATCCGCTAGGCGTTATTTCTACATCAACAGCATGGCTTGTAAGAACTGCTCGAAAGTGGTTAATGATTCTGATCGAATCACATGTCGTGGATACTGCGGAAATTCGTTCCACATGATATGCGTCAAGATGGATTATGATGTTCGTGACGTCCTGGGAACCCACCCACGGAATCTATTCTGGATGTGCGACGGCTGTGCTGACTTATTCTCGAATGATAATTTCCGTAGAATGGCTTCGCGTTGTTGCGACATAGTGCCTGACAACAATTCTCTGAAATCTATAAAGAACGACATAGCTGATTTGAAAGATGTCGTCAAAGCTCTCTCGGTTAAAGTTGACTCAAAACCGCTATCCCCAACTATAACGCCTTGGAATCGAATTGCTGAATATAATCCAGTTTCAAACACGCCTAAGCGCAAACGGGAAGATGATTCGCTCAAAACAAAAATTCCTAATATTCGTGGATCCAGAGCTGCGTTTGAAACAATAAAAACAATTTCACCACCTGAGGAGCTGTTATGGGTTTACTTGTCAGCATTCGATCCCAGCACGACGGATGATGAAGTTTCTACCCTTGTGAAAGATTGTCTGGGGGAGAATCTGCAACCGAGAATAGTTCGTCTAGTTCCTAAGGACAAGGATCTCTCAACTTTGAGCTTCATTACTTTCAAAGTTGGCGTTAACAAATCATACAGGGATAAGGCTCTGTCCAAAGACTCTTGGCCGGAGAACATCTACTTTCGTGAATTTGTGACCAATTCAAAAATCCAACGACCTATCATCAGGATTGCGGCGGAGAAGAATCCATCTGGTGGTGGACAGTAGCGCCAAGCTGTTCCGGATAAACTCATCTGTCCAACTTCTTGTATCCCGGCGAGCGATTTAGGTTTACCTGGCGAATCGGCGACTTCTTCTGTGTCAGGTAAAGCCAAGAAGGGTATATGTCCTTCCGAAGCAATACAAGATGCTGCACGCCCTCAATGTAAATTTCACTTACAGTCTGCTGATGAACACAACTCTACCGCCGCTGTGAATCTTCAATGTCAAAAACAAAATTTGGATCCCATCGTAACGAGCACGTCTCTTCATAGCACATTCGGCTCTACAACGATCACAGAAGGACTAAGCACTCTATGCTATTCTGGTATGACTCATCGCACCCTGGGACGCACTGCAGCTAGCACTATGGAAGCCCTTGATCCCCCTGCCACAGTCGAGCCATTGCAACCAGCGTTCACCAGTCGTCCCGGTCCTGTGTGCAGGAGTGGTGAAGGGGTCTTCCAAATCGCTATCAACGGCAATCAATCGCGGCATTCAAACCTACAAATATATTACCAGAATGCCGGTGGTATGAATTCAGTAATCGAAGATTATTTGGTTCGGATGAATGCTTCGACATAATCGCCCTCACAGAGACGTGGCTTAGCGATAGCACTCTGTCAGTGCAAGCATTTGGTGCCAACTACGATGTTTTCCGAACTGATCGCAGCTCATGTAACAGTCTCAAGGCTACCGAGGGCGGGGTACTTGTGGCTATCCATCGTCGATTGAAAGCGCAACTGATTGACGATACTTTGGGGGTCTGTGTCGAGCAGGTGTGGGTGCGAATCAAACTGGCTGGCTACGCACTTTTTCTTTGCGTGGTTTATCTTCCACCGGACCGCATTCGCGATTCGACATTGATTGATTCACATACTGAGTCACTGGAACGGATTTCCGCTCAAGCAAGCCCGGTTGATGAGATCCTGATTGTTGGTGATTTCAATTTCTCCGGATTAAAATGGCGCTCTGCTTCTGACGGATTTATGTTCGCTGATCCCGAATTGTCATCTTTTCATGCTGGTATCACCAGTTTGCTTGACTGCTACAGTCTAAATCTGCTGCGCCAAACGAATAATGTGGTGAACGAGAACAACAGAATCCTTGATCTCTGTTTTTCGAGCAAATCTGACTACGCGCCGAAAGTTCCCCTTGGTAAAGACTGTTAGACACCACCCTCCCCTGCATATATTGCTTGAAGCGATTCGAGTGAAGCATGACTGTAATGTTTCTGACACCGTCAGCTATAATTTTCGAAAAGCCAACTATAATAGCATTTCCTGTCGAATATCCACTGGACTGAAATTCTCGACAATGATGATGTCAACGTTGCAGTGCAGACCTTCTCCAATGTTATGAGCTATGCTATCGATCGCTATGTACCCAAAAGAAGTGGCATTCAATCTAAGCACCCAGCGTGGCACACTGCCGAGCTGAGACGGTTAAAAGCGACTAAAAGAGCCGCTCTGAAGAAGTACTCCAAGTTTGGGGGCTACGTGCTGCGACAACACTACGTTCATGTTAACCAAGTCTATAAAAAGACATCGAAGCGTTGCCATGCCGATTACTTGCGAAACGTGCAACGTAAGTTGAAGTCCGAACCTAAAACATTCTGGAAGCATGTAAACGAGCAAAGAAAGGAATTCGGGTTGCCTTCACCGATTAGCTATGGAGGACATATGAGCTCTAGTTTACAGGAGATCTGCCAACTATTCTCTGAAAAGTTCGCGAGTGTTTTCTCCAACGAGAAACTGACACCGACCCAGGCTTCACGCGCGGCTCTCAATGTACCTCAATCATACCAGTCTTTGAACTCTACCAATATCGACAATAATATGGTACAACTGGCGATTAGCAAAATGAAGGCAGGCCCAGATGGTATACCAACTATTATTCTAAAAAAAATGCTCTGCCGGTCTAATTGAACCTCTTTGTCATCTGTTTCAATTGTCGCTAACAACCGGAGTATTTCCCGAACTCTGGAAATCCTCCTTCATGTTTCCAGTTCACAAAAAAGGTGATAAAAAGGTAGTTGACAACTACCGTGGTATTACAACGCTAAGCGCAGTTCCTAAGCTGTTTGAAATGGCTGTGTTGGAACCCATCTCCAGCCACTGCAAACAGTATATCTCCGATACTCAGCATGGATTTATGCCGAAACGTTCAACATCTACGAATCTTCTGTCGTTCACAACATATGTTACAGATGCTATGTCGGACGGCCTTCAAACTGACGTTATCTACACGGACCTTTCAGCTGCTTTTGACAAGATAAATCACGCTATTGCAATGGCAAAATTGGATAGACTTGGCTTTGGTACTAATATTCTCCGTTGGATGCAATCGTATCTCAGTGATCGTCGTCTAGCAGTCAAGATAGGTGATTGTGTATCCGAAGAGTTCTTTGCTTCATCTGGTATTCCGCAAGGCAGCCATCTCGGTCCATTGATTTTTCTTCAGTATTTCAACGACGTTAACTTTTGTTTAGAAGGACCACGGTTGTCTTTCGCCGACGACCTCAAGTTATACCATAGAATCCGGAATACTGATGATGCAGCTTTCCTTCAACGCCAACTGGAAACCTTTGCGGAATGGTGCGAGATCAACCGAATGACCCTAAACCCCAAGAAATGTACGGTCATTACGTTCTCGAGGAAAAAAAACGCCAATTCGATTCAATTACTGTCTAGCTGAATCCACAATTGACAGAGCGAATTGCGTCAAAGATCTTGGAGTTTTTCTCGATGAACAACTGACGTTTAAACAGCATATCAGCTATATTGTCGCAAAGGCATCACGCTGTTTGGGGTTCATAATGAGAATATCTAAGCACTTTTCAGATATTTACTGCTTGAAATCTCTCTACTGCTCACTCGTTCGATCAACTCTGGAATATTGTTCAGTTGTGTGGAACCCTCATTATCTCAACGGTGTCCATCGAATTGAGGCAGTATAGCGCAGATTTGTTCGGTTTGCCCTTCGTCGATTGCCTTGGAGCAACCCTCACCAGCTGCCAAGTTATGAAAGCCGGGGTTTGCTTATTGGACTCGATACATTGCAAGTGCGACGGGATCTATTCCGTGCTATGACGATTTCGGATATTTTGCAAGATCGAATTGACTGCCCCGAGCTTCTCAGTGCGATAAATATGAACGTTCGCCCTCGCGCCCTTCGCAATAATTTATTCCTCCGATTACCTCTTCGCCGGACTAACTATGGAGTAAACGGTGCCATCATTGGTTTGCAGCGGACCTTCAACAGAGTGTCATCCGAGTTCGATCTTCACATTCCACGTAGCAGATTACATGTTGACTTTTTAAATAGATTAAGAAATTATCATTAGGACCACACTGTGTCTGTTGATATTAATTAATTATAAACATTAACGAATTAAATGGTCCCGCTTATTCTCTTACCGATAAGCAAAAAGAAAAGAATCAAAACAATTCCTATTGTAGTTCTGCTTCTAATTCACAAAAACAACTTTGATCTGAATTGATTGAATTGATCTCAATTTATCCAAGTCTACTGTAACCCTTTGATGTGCAATTGGAATCAAGCGTGTAGAGAGAAGGAAAGAACCTAAGAGAAGAGACGACAACAGGCTTCTTGCTCTTCTTAATTTTATCTACCAAGCCCTGTCGTAATTCCAAAGACAATAAGCATCCATCGTTGCCAGATTCCATTTGCATGATTTTCACAATTGCTGAAAATAATTGTACCTCAAATATCGACCCTCAGTCAAGAATTCACAATAATAGCTGCATTTAAAAATTGAATTTTAAGTTTATTTGTATCTTTCTTAACAATACACGTAGTTATATCGTCATTCAGGGTATTTATTCAATTTACATGAAATGTTCATGTATATGAAATGTAGCCAAAATAAATTCAGTAGCACTGTTTTTCATCCCGTTTGAAAATATTATGAACGCTCTTGACTGGCAAAACGACCAATCAGAAGCTGGTTCAATATTGAGGTTAGGACTGGTTCATATTGGCTACGCGATTGTCTTCTCTTCTCTTAAGGCCTATTTACACCCTCGGTGAAAATGAACGTGAACTCGATGCGCACCAAATTGTTTTTTCCAATATCTCACATATTATTGCATAGAAATTGATGAAGCTGGAACTAAACGATAGTACATTAATATACTTAGCGAATCCATGCACAATTATTCGATATAATTGAATCAATGCAATAATATTCATATTCCCCGATCATTTTAAATATTCCACGGTGAAATATGTTCGCAGTAGATAATTCACGGGAGTGTAAACGCGACGATGGGCGGAATTGATGCGGAGTGGTGAATATAAATGTCATCCGTGTTCACGGTGAACGTTCGCCTTCGAATAACGGATTGCATTCTGACAAACTGTAAACTGCCAGATGAGCGTGAAATCGTTGTTCGCCGATGAAACTGTTCACGACGTCGTCCACCGTGAACAATGGAAGGTATTCAACACATGTTCACGTTCATTTTCACCGAGAGTCTAAATAGTGCTTTAGGAAAGAGCGAGGAAATAAAAAAAATGCGGGTAGATAAACACGGTAAAATTTTTTTTCCCATTTTAAGTATTCAAATTGCCCATTTTCGGAAGTTATTCGAGCTGTCAAAAAATGGGAATTTTTTGCTTCTAACAATGGGTGCTTTTTATTCATTTCACAACTACTCGATGAGATAATGTCAATGGATATACTGATCTTAATAATGAGTGAAAAGTCATTAAGAATTATTTTAAGCGAGTTTACCTGCAAACTAAGATTCGTAGCGGAACCTGCAAATTACCGGCCTGCATTTGAGTCCGTTACGGAAACGGAACATTTCGGCAATGCTCGTAAAAACGGCTGTTTAAACTACTGAGGATGTTGCAAATATGCGCAAGTTTGGCATTTTTAGAGCAACCAAAAGATCCAGCCACCAAATATATATCAAGTTGGCAGTTTTATTTTGTTAAGTAGTTAAGGAGACAATAACGTGAAATGAATGTTATGTTAAGTTTTTACATTTCTTACAAAAGAAATATATAGGATTCGCTCAAACTTTGAAATTTTTTTAATTCAGAAATAATTCTATTGACAGTATTCTTCATTCTGGCGCGATTTTCATGATATTTTTCACGCGTTTTGTTGCAACAGTTCTGTGAAAAATAAAGGGTAAAGCATACCCAGGTTGACGTACAAGAGCTGTATTCATTTATGGATACGAACTCTTTACCCACTTAATGGGTTATTCCACTTTTATTGAAAATGCGTAGTTTTCGACGCATTAATTGGTATTTTATTTTATTAGTGTAGTTCGACAGTGCTTGTCTTTCCTACCTGATAAACTGGCTTATTTATTGCCATCTTTATTGCGAGCAAAGGGAGCCATATTTATCCAGAAGAAAGCCGAAGAGAGGATTGAAAATAACGAAATGTGTGCAGGAGAAGCATGACAAATTTTTGCATATTTTTGTCTTCTTTCGGCAACATGATGCTGTCATTTGCATTGCTGCGTTCTGATCAGCAATACACGGCTATGTTAAAAAACTGTACAATAAAGTTATTTTAAAATTCACTGTTTATGCCATTTAATAGTCTGATTATTTCGAGAATTTTTTTATTGCTCAATAAAATGGTGAATCGACATCTTGTTGAATGGGATTTATAACATAAGTATTGTATCAAATAAAATAATTTTTTCGAGCAATTTCATCACAAGATGGCGGCTCTGCAGCATTTTCACCTCATGCGCCTTTTTGGAAGGGGCCCATGGTCGGAAATCTATCTCCCGTGATTTTTTACCTAGCACCAAAAACTAAAGTTTTTCTGATTCCTTATGTCAATAGCGATGTACGTAGGATTTTTTCGATATTTTGATTTTAAGCGAAATGGCGCAGTTTTGAGTGATAAAACGTAGAAAATGTCATCACAATCTACACAAAATCGTTAATCAATAAAAAGGTACGCAATAAAAAATTTAATTTGCGTACGTGACTGGAGAAATCAATTTTGAATATACTGTGAAAATTTCAAAGCGACCAAAAATCATTTGTTCGAGTTACATTTCCGGCCAGTGGTTTCGAGAAAAACGCGGGTAAAGTTTGCAGTACACATGGGTTATATATAAGAAGCGTTGCGGCAAAATTGAAAATTTCTCGACAAACGTATGTTTACGGCGTAAAAGATAACTGTCAAAATTCTCTTTGAAAGGAAATTCAGGACAAACCGTTACTGGCTGAATACAGTTCACATCAGTTAATGAAAGAGAAAACTTTTCTCTTACGTTTACTACCAACGTTTGTGCTTGGTGAGTAACGGTTTGTCCAGAATTTCCTGTCAAAGTGAATTTTGACAGTTGGCTTATACGCCGTAATCATATGTTTGTCGAGATTTGTATATTTTTGAATTGTTTTCGATCTCCATGTTTTGGGATATCATTTTTTACATCCTAAAGCACATTTTAGACTAATAAATAGAAAATCGATTGTTTTAAAATTTTACAGTGGAGTAACCGCTTAAACAATTTATTATTTAAGATCCATAATTGACTAAAACATTATTTTGCTAATAATGGTGCATACTATCGAGAACGTTATCGAGGTGTATTGTTAGGCGCTAGCCACTCCAAGGGCTTGAAGAGCTTCTCTACACTCAAAAAAAAGTAAACGTTATGCCTATTGATTTTACACATAGATTTTTGCAATTAACGGAGGCATATAGACACTATTTGCTGGCACATAAACCTAATGTGTGTATTCACAAGAAATATTAATCTTACATTCACATTTCATAACTATTAGGCACATAAAACCCCATTCTATAATAATATGCACATATAACTTATGTGTGTGCATACATAGTTTATACAGTTGACACATAGAAGGTATGTGTGCGCGTGATAACAATAGCATTTCTTCTTCATATGAATTTTAAGCGGTTTGAAGCAAATAGAATTAACGTTTGGATTTCTTTCAGTGTAACATTACACTTAGTAGTCAGTTCAGCCAAATCTAACTGTTCCAAATTAAATCAAATGCTTATAGAAAAAGAGTGGTAGCTTACATTTTTTTAAAAGTTTGTATCAGTTGCTGTTCTGCAACACATGAAAAATGCCATAAAAATTATTTATTTGCTTCAGATAATTATGTCGTCCATGGAATGGAAATCTGAAATTTTAGCCTGGTGGGGCTTATTATACCATCCTACCCAACTAGTCTACTAACCATGTATATAGAATTTGGCAGACCTACTTTGCTGAAAATGAAGTAATTCAAATTATCAGCACGACTACCCAATCAAGCCTGAAATACCAAAAGTCCAGTAATTTTAATTAATAAAAATTATGATTAGTTATTTCCTATAGTCTGCCATCTGTCCGATAATGAATTGACAATTATAAATTTACAAATTGAACCTGATACTGGATGCAGACAAAATTTCTTGGACCAATCGTTCTGAATTTTGCACAGTTCTTCTTCTTCTTCACATCATTGCCCAGGCAACTACAAGAGCTTTTTGCAAACTGCTAAATATTATTACTTTACAATAACATATTAATCGTTGTTTTAGCAATAATCGGACTTTGGTTTCAAAGTACTACGAAAAAATCGAAAATCGACCAAAAAATAAAAGCTCCCTTAACCACAGAGAACAGACATATAAGCTAGAACAAACTTTCCCGAAAAGCCTGTGTAAACATTTAAATAAAAATACGTTGAAAATCACCATCGCATACAGGTTCGCATGCGTGAGTCACCATTGTATCCAAGTTCGCACACAAGTCCCGTATAGCGATTGCTGGCCGATCGAAGCGCCAGCCAGTGGCAAGTTGCTACTTGCTGTTGTCATTTCAAAGCGACAGCTTTATTTCTTACACAAGTTGAAAACTTTACTTGTATGTCAGTTCTCAGTGCCTTAACTACTTGTGAAATGCTGTGAAAAACAACTGTGCAAATGTCTCAAAATTAAAGTATCCAATTTTTTGCCGATTATACCTTACACAATCCCCCTTAAGTTCCGACACGATTTAAGCGATTTTTCCGTATTCAACTTTTTGCGTAGTTTTGCCAAGTCATCTGTCTAGTCTAAGCTTTCACAGCTCTTCATACCCTGTGCATATCTGTTCTATCATAAAGAAATAAACGAAAATTTGTACTACAGCGGAAATGCAAATCGTTCAAGATATGCTAGAAAAGTATAAATTACGAAACAATACAAACAAGCTTCGATAACATTTAAATAACGATCAAAATGATAATATTTGTAACAGTTTGTTTGCCGTCGTATTTAAAAGTGTTACTTAGGCTATATGGCATGGCTTCATTTACAATTTTTTATTCAATCTTAGTTTTGAACTCTTTCGAAAGCAGTAAAAATATAAATAAACTTCCACTTGCTTATGGTGTTCTTTGAGAGAAGATACAACTAGAAAAGGGAACAAATTGCGATTATATATTCTTTTTCTCATGTTAAAATAACTAAAAAATGTGAGCAAATTAAACTTCACTCATTTTGATAGCCATAGGTAAACTAACGAACGAAAACAGTTTTCATCTCTGAATCCAATTATAAAATTTCGTTCGACAGTTTGTTTCAATATGATTCGACTTCTGCTAACCTACAATATAACTCTTCGATGTGGCATTTTGAAATGAGCGTGTAGCACCTTCTAGATATAGGACGATAAAGAATATTTAAAAAATGCATTTAAAATTCGATTACACCTGTTTTTCGTACGGAATAAAACTTGCTTACTTGCCCTCATATGATTTTTGTGCAACATGGGCCATAATATTGCACATAAAATTCGAAAAGCTGATTCAAATTATTGAGATGTATGCAAGAGGAACATGGCGGCCTTTTACACTGTTTTCATTTGGCTTCAGGATGCAGCCATTTCTGTAATGACAGGTACTAACGTCTTAGGGCATGTTCAGGAGTGTTTTATTTTGTATAGGAGTTTCAAAGTAGAATTGGAACTGAAACATTCACATCTCCAGCAGAGCGTTTTGTTTTATAATTTCGAACAGTTTTGTTTTAAAATTTAAAACTGTTATACGATGTCGTTCTATTCGTTGCTGATTTTAAAACACGTTTAGAACTGTGTTTTAAATACATGCAAAGCTTTCAGCACAGACACTTAGACCCGATAGACTGGGGAAAAATAAATTTGAATGCAGTAACGCTGAAGGCATGGCGAGGCTTGAATTTTAAACTGAATAGAACATCCGCTAAAACTCCTGCTGGGGAAAGCAAGTTCTAGTTTTAAAATTTTCTGTTTTATTTTATGGAACTGTCAAAATTATGAATCTTAAACTGAAACACTCCTGACCATGCTCTTAGGGCATGTTCAGGAGAGTTTTATTTTGTATAGGAGTTTCAAAGTAGAACTGGAACTGAAACATTCACATCCCTAGCAGAGCGTTTTGTTTTATAATTTCGAACAGTTTTGTTTCAAAATTTAAAACTGTTATACGACGCCGTTCTATTTGTTGCTGATTTTAAAACATGTTTAGAACTGTGTTTTAAATACATGGAGAGTACTCAGCACAGACACTTAGACCCGATAGACCGGGGAAAAATCAATTTGAATGCAGCAACGCTAAAGGCATCGCGAGACATAAATTTGAAACTGAATGGAACACCCGCGAAAACTGCTGCTGGGGACATCAAGTTCTAGTTTTATAATTTTCAGTTTTATTTTATAGAACTGTCAAAATTATGAATCTAGAAATGAAACACTCCTGAACATGCCCTTAGGGCATGTTCAGGAGCGTTTTATTTTGTATAGGAGTTTCAAAGTAGAACTGGAACTTAAACATTCACATTCCCAGCAGTGCGTTTTGTTTTATAATTTCGAACAGCTTTGTTTAAAAATTTAAAACTGTTATACGACGCCGTTCTATTTGTTGCTGATTTTAAAACACGTTTAGAACTGTGTTTTAAATACACAGTAGATACAGAACACTAGATAAGGATTGTCGCTGGTGTTCCCATTGTTTTCGCCTCGGAACATGTTTGTTTTGCTTTCGGTATATATCTGTCAAGTTATCGAAAGTCTCTCTAGTAAAAGTCTTTGGTCCGCACTTTTGGTACACGCAGAAAAATATGGCCTGCTTGTAACCACAAACCGTTTAGTTGAACTTCGAATTAGTAAAATGCAGAGTTTGCCTTTCTTCAATTCAGTCTCGTTTATTCTGCTGTGAGTTTTATACATTCAAGATCGAAAACGTCCAATGCATAAAATTTTCAGCAGAATAAACGAGAGTCAAACAGAAAAAATACGTGATGTTATATTTCACCCTAAGGAGGAAAATTTGGTAAACACCAAAATATATCTGCTATGAAACAAATTTCTATGTGGCATATCTGTTATAATTTCATTAGTTTTCACATGATATCTATGCGTGACAGATAATTTTTATGTGCTACTGCAAGTAGCAAAAAAATATGTGTGAAATCAATATATTCAATATAACGAATTTTCTCGGTGTACATTTTCGACTGTTATTGTTATGAAATAGAAGAGTTTGTATATACCACATAAGGAAATGAAAATTCATTAAAATTCAGTACAGATTGAAACAATTTGTGCGATCTAATTAGTGAAAATACATCTACCAAGAATGGCCATTGTTTTGCTGGCTAAAAGAAACAAAAAATATTAGTCGCATTGAATCGATGATAGAGGATTATTTTTTTGCTTTTTTTTATTTGGCCCATTTGACAGGTAGGGTAAAGTGCCTATTTTCACCATACTAAGCAGGGTGCCTCACCAATTCATTAATTTCTCGGTCTACAATCAATGGAATGCGAAAAAATTGACATCAACAGCTTTGCTTCGTTATAATTTCGAACAGCTTTGTTTAAAAATTTAAAACTGTTATACGACGCCGTTCTATTTGTTGCTGATTTTAAAACACGTTTAGAACTGTGTTTTAAATACACAGTAGATACAGAACACTAGATAAGGATTGTCGCTGGTGTTCCCATTGTTTTCGCCTCGGAACATGTTTGTTTTGCTTTCGGTATATATCTGTCAAGTTATCGAAAGTCTCTCTAGTAAAAGTCTTTGGTCCGCACTTTTGGTACACGCAGAAAAATATGGCCTGCTTGTAACCACAAACCGTTTAGTTGAACTTCGAATTAGTAAAATGCAGAGTTTGCCTTTCTTCAATTCAGTCTCGTTTATTCTGCTGTGAGTTTTATACATTCAAGATCGAAAACGTCCAATGCATAAAATTTTCAGCAGAATAAACGAGAGTCAAACAGAAAAAATACGTGATGCTATATTTCACCCTAAGGAGGAAAATTTGGTAAACACCAAAATATATCTGCTATGAAACAAATTTCTATGTGGCATATCTGTTATAATTTCATTAGTTTTCACATGATATCTATGCGTGACAGATAATTTTTATGTGCTACTGCAAGTAGCAAAAAAATATGTGTGAAATCAATATATTCAATATAACGAATTTTCTCGGTGTACATTTTCGACTGTTATTGTTATGAAATAGAAGAGTTTGTATATACCACATAAGGAAATGAAAATTCATTAAAATTCAGTACAGATTGAAACAATTTGTGCGATCTAATTAGTGAAAATACATCTACCAAGAATGGCCATTGTTTTGCTGGCTAAAAGAAACAAAAAATATTAGTCGCATTGAATCGATGATAGAGGATTATTTTTTTGCTTTTTTTTATTTGGCCCATTTGACAGGTAGGGTAAAGTGCCTATTTTCACCATACTAAGCAGGGTGCCTCACCAATTCATTATTTTCTCGGCCTACAATCAATGGAATGCGAAAAAATTGACATCAACAGCTTTGCTTCGTTGTTAAGAACCAATATAATAACACAAATGCGCTGAAAACAGTGAAATTCTCGTGTTTGAGCGCAACGAAAACTCGAATCGAGTGCCCCTATTGTTGCGCTACCATTTGACTCAATGCGTTGAACAAAGATGGCAGACACTGCTCTAACCAACGGCTTCAAATGGGTAGGGTGCTAATAGAAACATGACGAAAATGGGCTCAACACCCTATATCCCGGAATCAAAACAATGATGTTCCAACCACTGATGCCAGCGACAATCCTAATCTAGTGTTCTGTATCTACTATTTAAATACACGCAAAGTTTTCACCACAGACGCTTAGACCCGATAAACTAGGGAAAAATAAATTTGAATGCAGTAACGCTAAGGGCATGGCGGGAAATGAATTTTAAACTGAATAGAACACCCGCTAAAACTACTGCGGGGGGCAGCAAGTTATAGTTTTAAATTTGTCAGTTTTATTTAATAGAACTGTCAAAATTATGAATCTACAACTGAAACACTCCTGCACATGCTCTTAGGCCGGACTAAACTCGGGCCTAAAACCAAAGATAGTACCGTGTGGCGGTACCAACTAGATTCAAGCTTACCGCTATAAGTGGCAAATCCTGAGTACGGTAGGGTTAGTATTTTCTTAATAGTTTGGTTAATTTTAATTTTTTGTTTTAGTGCGATCAATCCAAATTGAGTTGTAAAATTCACTTTCTTTTAAAGAGCGAATAAACAAAACTGAGATTCTCCTTTTATTTCATTCTGAGGATCTCTATTCGAAGTATTATCACCTGTAAAATGCCATAAATAATAATGGAAACCTATCGCTATATTGAGTAAACGGCCAACATTAGTTTAATGTGCGATAATACATTGGCCGTTTAGTCGAGGAAGCGGTAAACATTTTCGTTTTGTCTTGGTTTTTGGGCCTTAACTCTTTTCGTTTGAAAGTGATTTAAACACAATAAAACATCATTTTTAATAATTGAGTGATTTATTATAGAACAGAAGAAAGCATTTTTCTTAGTAGGGTGTCGAGCATTTTTTCGCCTTGTTTCTATTATCACCCTACCCATTTAAAGCCGTTGCCGTAGCAGCGTCTGCCATCTTAGTTCAACACATTGCCTCTAATAATAGTGCGATAATTGCAGCATTCGATTCGAGTTTTCGTTTTCAAAAATTGATAGGAAAAAGCACCTAATTTGCTTAAATGATTTCACAAACTTGGACCTAACTTTTGATCAAAGCGACAAAAAACCAGTAACTCAACGCCATTTTGTAGCATTTTAGATTCCCTTTCTATGCATATGTTACATGATACTGTCCGCAGACATCTTAAGGCAAAACGGTCTTGGTGACAGTGATTTAAAAATTGATAGGAAAAATCACCTAATTTGCTTAAATGGTTTCACAAACTTGGACCTAACTTTTGATCAAAGCGACAGAAAACCAGTAGCTTAGCGCCATTTTGTAGCATTTTAGATTCTCTTTCCATATATATGCTGCATGACACTGTCCGCAGACCACTTAAGGCAAAACGGTCTTGGTGACTGTGCCCAACAAACATTAGGAGCTGAACTATAAGACTACGTGTTGATTTAAAGCAGATTAAAGGTTATGTAAGCTGTATAAAACTTTCGCTGAACTATTTAAACATTAACAGTTTTTGGTTCAGTGTATTCCTACCGATTAGTTGTTTACATAAATCGCTCCAACTATTTTTACTTTTTGACGAGATTTGTGAAGTTTTTATCGTTGTTTGTCGTGTTAATCGACTCAGTATTTCGTTTTTAACATCACTCAAAAAAAAGTAAACGTTATGCCTATTGATTTTACACATAGATTTTTGCAATTAACGGAGGCATATAGACACTATTTGCTGGCACATAAACCTAATGTGTGTATTCACAAGAAATATTAATCTTACATTCACATTTCATAACTATTAGGCACATAAAACCCCATTCTATAATAATATGCACATATAACTTATGTGTGTGCATACATAGTTTATACAGTTGACACATAGAAGGTATGTGTGCGCGTGATAACAATAGCATTTCTTCTTCATATGAATTTTAAGCGGTTTGAAGCAAATAGAATTAACGTTTGGATTTCTTTCAGTGATTGTTATTGTGCAGTGTGAAAGAGTCTCCTGTTTGCTTTTGTGTTGCGAAAAAATCAGCGAAGAACGTAATTGAGTGAACTTCTGTGACTTAACCACCAAACTTTCCACCGACCGCAGCGCTATCTATATTTCATTGTTCGCATTCTCAGATCGGCACGCATTATGGCAAGTGCATGTGATCACTGCGCGAAAACCGTCAAATCGGATGACGACTTTATTGAATGCATGGGTTTTTGCAAAAATGTGGTACATATGCAATGTGGGAAACAACTTAACAAGCCGTTTTTGAAAAAACTTGCGGAAAACCCAAACTTATTTTGGATGTGCAATGAGCGTGTCAAGCTGATGAAGTTTGCTCGCTTTCGCGACACCGTTTCTTCACTTGGATGTGTTATCGCTGCTATCGCTGGGAAAACGGATGGCGTCTATGCTGAGCTAAAGGCCGAGTTATCCAAAAATAACCAGCAAATTTCGCGCCTGGCTAGAATGGTTTCAACAGCTACTCCAGTCCGGCCAAACTCCGGTACCTCTCGACCACCTCAGAAACGTCGTCGCGAGGATGGCCCTGATCCGAGCAATATTCTTGTTGGTAGTCGAAAGCTAGTCGATAATAGCAACATTTTTACGGTTCCACCTCCCGCGCCGTTGCTCTGGATGTATCTTTCGCGCTTTCATCCTAGCGTTAGCAAAGAGACTGTCGAAAAAATGTCTAAAGAAGGACTAAATTGTAACGAGGAGATAAAGGTTATTCCGCTTGTTAAAAAAGGCATAAACGTCAGTACTTTGAACTTCATATCCTTCAAAGTTGGAGTTCACCCAAAGTACCGTGATGCAGCTCTTAATCCTGACACATGGCCGCAAGGCATACTGTTCAGGGAATTTGAAGACAGCCGTACCCAGAACATTTGGAGTCCGCCGACTGATTTTCCACCGCCTCCAGAAGAAGCATGTACCTCTCTAATGCAACCCGGCCCATCCATGGTCCTGCAGAGGACTCCGCAACGATTGGCCATGCCACTATACCAAGCCACACCGCCCTTGTGAAGGAGTATCGATGCCGATCGCATACTGGGATGCAACGCAGTTGGTACTATGGAAGCCCTCGATCCCCCCGCTACAGTCGAGCCCTTGCCGCCAGCGTTCATCAGTCGTCCCGGTCCTGCACTGAAAGAAATCCAAACGTTAATTCTATTTGCTTCAAACCGCTTAAAATTCATATGAAGAAGAAATGCTATTGTTATCACGCGCACACATACCTTCTATGTGTCAACTGTATAAACTATGTATGCACACACATAAGTTATATGTGCATATTATTATAGAATGGGGTTTTATGTGCCTAATAGTTATGAAATGTGAATGTAAGATTAATATTTCTTGTGAATACACACATTAGGTTTATGTGCCAGCAAATAGTGTCTATATGCCTCCGTTAATTGCAAAAATCTATGTGTAAAATCAATAGGCATAATGTTTACTTTTTTTTGAGTGTGTATGTGTGGGTGGGGAAAGGGTCTTCCAAGCCGCCTTTCGCGGCAAGTATAATAAAAATTGTAACGATACAACGGTTGAACCGATTCACGCTTCTAGCTCATCGTACGAATCTCGCCGCAAGCTGCTACCACCCCGTTCCTGCTCTCCGCATTCCGCCATCGGGTTCCAACGCATACTGGGACGCACCGCAGTTGGCACTATGGAAGCCCTCGATCCCCCCGCCACAGTCGAGCACTTGCAGCCAGCGATCATCAGTCGTCCCGGTCCTGTGTGTGGGATGGTCTTCCAATCTGCCGCAAATGGCAAGTATACATCTGTTCCGAACACTTCAAGCGCTGATGTATTATTCGCTTCCAGTTTTTTGCCTTTTGCTCCGACATCTTGTTATCAGATGCCAACCATTTCTCTCGACGACGACGATAGTCGTATTTTGGGGCGCGACGCAGTTGATTCGGGATGCCTCGAATCCCTCACCACAGTCGACCAGGCGACCGTGAACCGTTCCGTTACTGTTCGTGAGATTGACGAAAGGATCTTCCTACACGGCAACATGGCTACGCTCTCTGCTGTACCTGATCCGTCCTCCAACAACATCGAGGTTTACTACCAGAATGTTGGTGGCCTAAATTCATCAACTATTGCTATTTGCTCGCGACCACGGGTTGCTGTTACGACGTTATCGCCTTGACCGAGACGTGGCTCGACAACCGTACTCTGTCTCGCCAGGTCTTTGGTTCAACATTCGATGTCTACCGCTGTGACCGTAATGCCCTCAACAGCCACAAGACATCAGGCGGTGGTGTGCTTATCGCCGTTCGGCGTGGTATAAAAGCCCGAGTGATCAACGATGACCGGTGGGCGAGCTCCGAGCAAGTGTGGATATCAGTGAAACTTGCCGATCGCAATCTGTTCCTGTGTGTTGTGTATTTTCCACCTGACAGAATTCGTGATTCCAGCCTGATCGATGTACATCTTTCCTCCGTTTCTTTTATCGCCTCGATCGCCGCCCCGTCTGATGATATCGTTATACTGGGCGACTTCAACTTACCTGGCTTGACGTGGTGCCAAGCAAGTAATGGTTTTCTACGATTGGATATCGAAAAATCTGCGCTTATTAACAATGCCAGTTGCATTTTGGACAACTACAGCAGCGCAACTCTTCGGCAAATTAATAATGTCACCAACGAGAATGGACGTACATTGGACCTCTGCTTTGTAAGTGCCCGGGACTGCGCTCCGTACTGCTGCACTGCACCGACTCCTTTAGTCAAGCAGGTGCGTCATCATCCCCCACTACATCTTGTATTCGCTGGTAACTTAGGAGTGAATTTTGAAGACGTCTCAAGCTCTATCGTCTACGATTTTAAAAACGCTGACTACGACAGCATCGTTAGCACGCTGTTGGATATAAACTGGGACGAAAATATTAACAATGACGATGCGAACGAAGCAGCGATGACGTTTTCTAGTATTCTTAACTACCTTATCGACCGCCATGTACCAAAACGAACAATTAGTACCGATGAACACCCTCCCTGGCAATCAACCGTCCTAAGACGTTTAAAATCTGCCAAACGAGCTGCATTTAAAAAATTCTCGAAGCATAAGACACTTGCATTACGAAATCACTACTTTCAACTCAACCACGAATACAAACAACAAAGTAGACGCGCCTTTTTTAGACACCAGCGAAACGTCGAGCGTCAACTGAAATCCAAGCCCAAGTCGTTCTGGAAGTATGTTAACGAGCAGCGAAAGGAATCCGGTTTGCCATCTTGTATGTCGTTTAATGGAGTTTTAGGCACCGACACTAAGGAAATTTGCCAACTGTTCTTTCAAGCGTTTTTTCCAACGAGCGCTTGCCACCACAACAAGTCGCTGCCGCCGCGAATTTAACTCCTTCTCTAGGACGAACCATCAACCGAATTTGTGTCGATAATGCTGCCATTCTTGCAGCAAATGCCAAACTGAAAGCATCTTGTTCCCCAGGTCCAGATGGTGTTCCCTCGATTTTTGTCAAAAAGTGCATCAGCGGGCTTCTTGAACCACTTCGGCGAGTCTTCGAGCTATCACTCACTACTGGTACATTCCCTTCCTGCTGGAAAGTAGCGCACATGTTTCCAGTTCATAAAAAAGGAAACAAATCGAACATTGACAATTATCGGGGAATCTCGTGTTTAAGTGCTGTATCAAAACTGTTCGAGCTGGTTGTGTTAGATCCTATTTTCTTTCACTGCAAACACTACATTGCAGATGACCAACACGGTTTCATGCCTAAACGATCGACAACGACAAACCTGCTCTCGTTCACAACTTTTTCAATGGATGGATTCGCTGACGGATTGCAAACCGATGCTATTTATATGGATCTATCTGCGGCCTTCGACAAAATCAACCATGATATCGCAATAGCGAAGCTGGACAAACTCGGCATTCATGCACAACTTCTGCGCTGGTTTCGTTCCTACCTCGATGGAAGGCAACTCCAAATCAGCATTAAGGACTGTCTATCTGCACCATTCTTCGCTACATCCGGCATACCACAAGGAAGCCATCTCGGTCCAGTAATATTCCTCCTCTACTTTAATGACGTCAATTTCACATTACAAGGACCCCGCCTTTCTTTCGCCGACGACATGAAAATTTTTCAACAAATACGGGATAAAACCGATGCCGAGCTTCTTCAGAGGGATCTGGACAGCTTTAGCACGTGGTGTGATCAAAACAGAATGGTTTTAAACCCGAGCAAATGCTCAATCGTTACGTTCACGCGGAAACGCCAACCGACTCAGTTTAACTACCATTTCTTCGGCTCGAGCATTCCAAGACACTCTCACATCAAAGATCTCGGAGTCATCATGGATTCGGCATTAACATTCAAACCACATACGTCATACATCGTGGATAAGGCATCACGACAGCTTGGGTTCATCTTCTGAATAGCGAAAAACTTCAGGGACGTATATTGTCTTAAATCGCTTTACTGCGCGTTGGTCCGCTCAACGTTAGAATATTGTTCAGCTGTTTGGAATCCGTACTACCAGAACGGGATTGACAGAATCGAAGCAGTCCAACGGACTGCTCTCGAGCCCTGTTCGTCTCGGACTTACTCTCTGCCAGAGTGGATTGCCCTACAATCCTCGGACGTCTGGATCTTCAAGCCCGCGTTCGAGCTCTACGTAATAACTCCCTTCTGCGAGTTCCGTTCAGGAGAACCAACTATGGTTGCCAGAGCGCTGTAACCGGACTCCAACGAATTTTTAACAGTGTGGCGACGGCCTTCGACTTCAACCGGACGCGG
This sequence comes from Topomyia yanbarensis, assembly GCF_030247195.1. Taxonomy (NCBI): domain Eukaryota; kingdom Metazoa; phylum Arthropoda; class Insecta; order Diptera; family Culicidae; genus Topomyia; species Topomyia yanbarensis. The sequence continues at coordinate 82,218,244 of NC_080670.1, forward strand.
AATGCTATAAAAGCGAAAATGTTGTCAATTTTAAAATGTAATTAGTTTAAGCAGCAACCACCATTGGGGCCAAGGGGCTCGTTGGTGAAGGTAATAAACATAAACATAAACAGTTTATTCAGCCTATTTAAAATCCAGTATTCGCCAGTTCCAACTAGGCTGAACTATACTGCTAATAAATGTAATAGCGACAATATTAAAGCTTTTATTCAACCATCTTAATTAGACTGAATTGCGAGTTGAATAAACGATGCTGTTACCAATAGTATTACCTTTAATCATTAAGCTGCACTACATGTCTTCAAAAGGTTGTTTCTACCTTCACATTTGCTGTTATACCACCTTTGACTTTTAGCTGAATTATGTGTTTAACAAAGGTAATTGTAACTACTATAAAAATTGGCGCGATTAGCAAATCATGAGGAATGGCAACCGACCTGGGTTCGAGTCCCAATACACACACAATATTTTTTTTACTATTAAGTGAAGGATTTTTTTTTATTATTTCGGTATATTCCAATTGAGATGTTTTGCATATATTACAGTTAAGGAGCAATAGATCAATAAATGAATAAAAAAAGTTTATTTATTTTTTTTATATCTACTGAGTTCTCACCACGGGAAATACACGATTTACAGTTTTTCAATGTACAAGCTTACCAAATCACACGCGCCCTCGTTTATGTAAATTTACCTTTTAATTCGAAACGGCCTGTTTACTTGTGAAACATGAATATTCTCATATTGAACACAAGAGAAACTTTTTGTTCCAACGCCGCTATAAATTTTTGACACCAGCATTGTTACCATGATTGTTTTCTCTCCATCGACTTGCAAACAAAGGTACAATGAAATGATTATTCACGCTGGCGAACTTAGTTGATATAAATAAATAAACTATTGAATTCGAACAGCGACTTCCGCTTACCAAAAAAAAATCACAATTCAAAGAAAATCATTTGGCAGGGAGTGGTAATTGAGATTGCCACCTTAGAATTATAAATGACTTCAATCCATCATTCAGTTACCACCACTTTCTTATAACACCCATTTTTACTTATCTAAATGTTTTGTAACAACCATAAATCCTAACCTTGGAAACAAAAACGACTATAATCAACATTTATGAAATAAATAAATGATCTAATTTAAAATTCCCGAATGTTCTAAAAATTATTAATTAAAAAAAATTGAAATAAAAAAGTTATCGTAGGTTGGGATTCGAACCCAAGCCAACTAGGTTCACTCAAATCTATAGAAGGCTACTGTAGCCTTTGTACAGACTCTATTCAGCAGCCTAGACTTGTCGGTACATCGGTGAAATCTTAAGCATTCGATGTATGCAAGATTGGTGCAGACAGTAAGGTAAGTGCTTAGTATTCAACAGGTTGCTGGTTCCGATCCAGGTACGTGATATGATATCCAACAAGGTAATACAATTTTTCTCTAACTGTAACGTAACACTAATAAAAGAATATGGCTTCCAAAGAGATTGATGGCGTGTGTAACTTGAAATAAATGTCTTTTTTAACAATTTTCCTATGATAATTCTCTCAGCTGAATAGCGGTAACGAAAAGGTTTATTGATAAAGCTGAACTGTGGTTTTCTTCAGGCTGTATACGTGCTGAAGAATTGTTCTTTCATGTGTCTTAATCAGACAAGCTGAATAAATTTTCCAAATCCCGGATGTTTAGGGGGGGGGGGGGGGGTAATAAACGATATATGATTACACGTATACTTCCAATGTTCAGCTAGAGCTGAATAAAGCAACTGTTAAAACGTTTATAAAACCACGAAATGTTTGATGGGTGATTCAAAATTTGCTTAAATGGTTTCACAAACTTGGACCTAACTTTTGATCAAAATGACAGAAAACCATTAACTCAACGCCATTTTGTAGCATTTTAGATTCCCTTTCTATGCATATGCTACATGATACTGTGCGCAGACATCTTAAGGCAAAACGGTCTTGGTGACAATGATTTAAAAATTGATAGGAAAAATCACCTAATTTGCTTAAATGATTTCACAAACTTGGACCTAACTTTTGATCAAAGCGACAAAAAACCAGTAACTCAACGCCATTTTGTAGCATTTTAGATTCACTTTTTATACATATGCTACATGATACTGTCCGCAGACCTCTTAAGCAAAACGGTCTTGGTGACTGTGATTCAAAAATTGATAGGAAAAATCACCTAATTTTCTTAAATGATTTCACAAACTTGGACCTAACTTTTGATCAAAGCGACAAAAAACCAGTAACTCAACGCCATTTTGTAGTATTTTAGATTCCCTTTCTATGCATATGCTACATGATATTGTCCTCAAACCTCTTAAGGCAAAACAATCTTGATGACTGTGATTCAAAAATTGATAGGAAAAATCACCTAATTTGCTTAAATGGTTTCACAAACTTGAACCTAACTTTTGATCAAAGCGACAGAAAACCAGTAGCTTAGCGCCATTTTGTAGCATTTTAGATTCCCTTTCTATGCATATGCTGCATGATACTGTCCGCAGACATCTTAAGGCAAAACGGTCTTGGTGACTGTGATTCAAAAATTGATAGGAAAATCACCTAATTTGCTTAAATGATTTCACAAACTTGGACCTAACTTTTGATTAAAGCGACAAAAAACCAGTAACTCAGCGCCATTTTGTAGCATTTTAGATTCCCTTTTTATGCATATGCTACATGATACTGTCCGCAGACCTCTTAAGGCAAAACGGTCTTGGTGACTGTGGTTCAAAAATTGATAGGAAAATCACCTAATTTGCTTAAATGATTTCACAAACTTGGACCTAACTTTTGATCAAAGCGAAAAAAACTAGTAACTCAACGCCATTTTGTAGCATTTTAGATTCCCTTTCTATGCATATGCTACATGATACTGTCCGCAGACCTCTTAAGGCAAAACGGTCTTGGTGACTGTGATTCAAAAATTGATAGGATTGATTGGACCTAACTGTTGATCAAAGCAACAGAAAATCAGTAGCTCAACGCCATTTTGTAGCATTTTAGATTCCCTTTCTATACAGTGGAGTAGCCAGGGGCGTTTTGGGGGTTAAACCTTCCCCCCACCACCAAACCAAAATTAGGCGGATTCAAAAAAAATAATTTAAGCTAATTTAATTAAATAGTGCACAATAACAATTTTGGAAGTATATTGTCTGATTACTACGTTGAGAACCTATAGTTTTAAGGCGTTTCATACTTTTTTATTACTTAAAGAATCGAAATTTTTTATAACTTTATCTGAAAGTATAACTCCTTGAGAATATTTTCCCAAATTTTCATAAAGGTCCGAGAAATAGATCGAAAGTTACAGCGCTTCCAAGCGCGCTTCGTCTACCAAGAGCAGTGGTAACTTGAAATTTTAAACTCAATTTTCTCGAAATGTCGTTTTTCCACAAATGGTTTTCCCGTGATCACGATTGCCGGAAAACGACTCAACCGATTTTCTTCAATTTTTTTCAATTGATCGTAATTAATTTTCCTCGTATCTTAACGATTTCTTTTTTATGCATACATTTTTGTGTTGTTGAAAATTTTTTAATACAAGTTAAAACAGCGATTTTTTAGGAAAAACGTTTCCGAATGCAGGAATAAATAATATTTATTCAACTAATCGTTAAGGTACGAGAAATACTCATATACTAATAAAATTTTTTGAGTTTTGGGATTTTAGTTGATCTATTCCCGCATAAATAAAAACTTTATCTGGAATCCTCCATATTATACAAAAATCATAAATGCTATGGTAACCATATACGTTAAGGTCTATTTATGATATTACCATAAATGCTTCTTTTTGTAAAATTATATGAAATTATAGAATGAAGATACGAATTATTGCTACAATATAGAGAATGGTTATAATATAATATTGTATGTTAGAAAAGAATTGAAGCGCTTCAGCTGGACTATAAAAAATATGTCGAAACGATTTAGATTGAAGCCACAATGATAGTAATCGTTGTCATATGGTTCTGAAAGGTTTCCTTTAAAGAAAAACGTGTATAGTTAAAATCTCCATACAAGATTACCATAATGTTTACCTCAAGTCAAATCGTTTGGTTGCAGTTTTCAGTAATCCTTCATGTTGAATTGAATGTGTTGTTAAAATGAAATAACGAATCTTTGTTTATTGCACATATTTATTGGAAAATAAATTCAATAATTTATCCACGACTAAAGTGCTTTACTTTTTTATTATTATTTCTTACCAAGTAGAAATCAGATTGTTTAGGCATGATAAAAAAAATTATCGAGAAACAAGATTAGTCAAAATTTGATTTTTGGCATACAGGTTTCGTTCTTGGACCAAAGCTCAAGCTTCATACCTTTCTGTAAAAGGTGAATTAAATCCACAAGGCTGTTAATAATATTTTACTCAGCAAAGGTCGATTAGATCAATTCATATTTCATCTAGAGCAACAATTCTATAAATCCAAGAAAGATAGCAAAGATATTGTTTAAAAGAGCATTCAGCAAAATGGTAATTGTCATTTCTCAGCAAAGGTCGATTAGATCAATTCATATTTCATCTAGAGCAACAATTCTATAAATCCAAGAAAGATAGCAAAGATATTGTTTAAAAGAGCATTCAGCAAAATGGTAATTGTCATTTCTCGTAAATGACAGAATATATGACATCGTAACACTGGCGTTTTAGAAGTTCTGTTAATAGGAAATAGCCTCACAAATTTAGGATTGATTTATATAGAATGGCTAATTTTAGAAATCCTTTTCTCTAATACCGAGCTTATACCTTTTCCTCAAGTCGATCAATGTGGATGTATTACCTTTTTCGTAGTCTTTTCAGCATCGTAAGTACACAGCTACTGGAAGCTGCGACACCTATCAGGACTAGCAGAGACGCGGTCAATTCGAATATCGCATGTATCATTTAGATTCTCGATTTGCCTAACCATCCAGATTCAACCGTTTATAAATTATATAAACAAATACTCCGGCTCAACATCACCGAAAGACTCCCAAACCTTCTCTTAAACCAAGTAAAGAAAGATTAAGAAAAAAATCTGAATAATGTTCCAACAATATGCGATATTGTCCGTTATTTTTAGCTCTTGTTATCATGGTCATTCCTAATCATGAATAGCTTATAAGGATACAGCATGTCGATTTACCCTCTTCCCAAAACCACTTGTGCCTAGATTATTATGAAGACCAAAATACGTTCCACAAGATTACAGAAATAGCTCAATTGGTAAAAGCGGCAGTACCACCACCACAAGATGTCAACTACCTAACATGGAAGGACGAATGCAATCCAATCAAAGATCACCATAAATCGATAGAATAAAAATGTTATTCGATCTGATGAGGGGGAAGAGGCTCTTGGGTGAATCAGAAAAAAACAAACATTAAATTATATATTATTATTATTATTATTATTATTATTATTATTATTATTATTATTATTATTATTATTATTATTATTATTATTATTATTATTATTATTATTATTATTATTATTATTATTATTATAAATTTTATAAAGATCTTTTTACATCTGCCGCATTTGACAGTGTCGATAAAGTAGTTTATTATATACACACACATCATGTTTTGCCCATAGCATAGTTCCACTAGAAAACCATAACTGTACTATTCGAGAAATGGTTATCTGTGGTCACAATACACCAAATGATCGAAACGATTTGTGGTATGGTATGTTTCTTTTGCGTCACGATTTGTCATATTGTAAAGAAAATCAATTGTGTATAGTGTGAGATTATACTAATCGTGTAGCATGGTAAAGAAATGTTTATGGTAGAATGTTTAATGTAGCTTGTTATATATAATCCAATAGCAATGTAGTATCACAAAAATGGATTATAAGATCACCATTCCTCTTATAATATGCCCTAAAATTTGTTCGAGGAAATCGGCATTTTTGAATGGTAACGTTACTTAACGATCTATTCGGTAAATGGTACAAGTAGCGCTGACCATAAGTGGAATAGTCAATATGATTAACGGTAGCGTTGGTTTATCGTTTCGTAAATTATAAGAGGAAACTTCAGGGAATAGTTTTTTGAAGTCCAAATTCGGTGATCGTACAGGAATGGTCGCCAAATATGCGGGTTGGTCTTCAATTGTGATCACCGCAAACCTCTTAAATAAAAAGGGGTTCCGGGGAAAAAGCCATAACTCCACCAATTATCAACATACTTTTATAATTTTTTTGAAGTAGAATACTTCTAACGTTTCAATATGGGGTCCCGTTTCAAAAATTTCAGTTGAGAAATTTTCCCAGGTTTGAAATGCGAATATTTTCCGTTGTACTGGACGAAATCGTAATATTTTTGCACTATCTGATCGGAAATTTGTGCACGTATTTCGTATTAAATTTCGGAATTAGTGCGACTACTATAAATAAACCAAAACAAGGATTTTTAGAAAATCCTTCGGAAACAGCGAGGAAAATATGCAATTTGCCAGCATATCCCACACAGAGCCGTCAAAAAGGAGCATGTAAGCGTTTCATTACATACGGGAATGTTATATATACAGGTCACGCGAGCTTGTTTTGTATCAGTGGGTGCTCGCTTACCACACGAGCAACATGCTCGTCCGGACGGTACAATCAGCGGTATCATGTTTGCGTTCCCTACCAAGCGTCATCGCAAGGTTCTTCGTGATAAAATCCAGGGAATCACCAAATCCGCCATTCGGCGTCTGGCTCGTCGTGGTGGTGTAAAATGCATTTCCGATTTAATCTACGAATGCTGATGGTGTGCAGGAAAATGTCATCCGAGATGCCGTGACCTATACTGAGCGGCAGGGACGCACATTGTATGGATTTGGAAGTTGAAAAGGTAGAACTCACTTGTATCATTATAAAAAAGGCCCTTTTCAGGGCCACCAAACTCATTTCAAAGAATAAGTTTGCATTTTCTGTTTCATGTACTGTTTCTCCCTGGAGAGCAATTTGGGCTAAACCCAAAATTATGATTTATTTCAGTACGCAAATTGCAAATATGGTCAGAAACAAGCTGGAGTGAAGTGGAAAACATTTTTACTAGGCGCATTCAAAAAAGGTTTCAATTCTCAAACATTTTACCAATGTGCCGTATTACATTACTCTCTTTACCCTGAGTGTTCGATAATATCCGTATTGGAAACACAATTTCAATTTTGTTCTTTATCAAAAATATGTGGTCAACCAACGAAGGGGTGGAGCTTCGAAGAACACATATTGAGGACAACACAAAAAAGGACGAGCTTACATTGTGCTGTAGTCAGGTATAAAAACTCAGCATGCTGTTGCTCACGCTCAGTTCGTTTCCAGCATCAGCATGCAGCAGTTCGTTTGCAGCATCTCCCGCAAAATTCAAACTGCCGGCCGTTTGCTGCTGTCAGAAGAGTTGGTCAAGCACGCCGTCTCAGACGGCACCAAAACTGTTACCATATACACCAGCTCCAAGTAAATTTCGAACACTGCCCAAACAAAAGGCCCTTTTCAGGGCCATCAATTTATCGACAAAGAATGAAATTGAAGTTTTGTTATTACAAGCATCATAAAGTGGCTTGTCAAGAGCGTTGGATGGTAAGTGAGCCACTTGTGAACAATACCGAATACCGTCGCTTTCACGTAGAATGGCACAAAATCAAAAGTTATTTGTGATTTATAAACAGTTTAGTGTAATGATTCAATTGACTAAAATCGAACGTTTTCTAACGTTTCGATATAAGTGCTCCGTTTCAAAATTTTCGGCCAGAATGCTGCCTGTTTTTTCAAACGTGAAAGTCTGCTGTTGTATTGAATGAAAACCTTCGATTTTTGCGCTGATTGGAAATAGTTGTGACTAAATCTGTAGAATGTACAATTACTGAAAATAACGGATTTTGTGAAAGCTGTGGTTGGTCCGTACAATTCGATTCCAAGCGAGCCAGACTAGTTTTCGTTGGAAGATCCACCTCTGACAATAGAAGTAAACTTTTATTTTGAATTCAACTACAACTTCTTGAAAACAGCACAGCTAAAAAACTTTTGGGAAAAACGCGCAAGCCTAAATTTTCCACTATAATGGAAACTGCCTGTGCCCCCACCGCACAGCATCATCAAGATTGATAGTAATTCAAGCCGGGAGGAAAAAGGTTGTAAGGCAATGGAAAACGAAAATTTCATTTATATCTTACTGGAATATAATTGGCTGGTCCTGAAAAGAACTTGTTTTGTTGGTTTGTGGTTTATTTTGGGTCACAATTTAGGCCTGCTCGATTGCTGATAGCTGTGAATTTCTCACAGGGCGACTGTTTCTGTTCAGTAGTGATGAGGCTTCCTAACGCCAACCGTGACTGGGGCACTTTTACACGGCCTTCGTTGCTTACTGCTTGCGAAGAGGCTTTCCTCCGGTGGACTTACGAGCGGTCTGTTTGGTACGGGCCATTTATCAACAAAGAATCGAATTGAAATTTTGTTATTACAAGCATCCGAAAGTAGCTTGCCAAGAGCGTTCGATGGCAAGTGAGCTACTTGTGAACAATATCGTCGATTTCACGTAGAATGACACAAAATAAAAAGTTATCATTTGTGTGTTTGTTTACAGTTTCGCCTAGTAAGCATTCAAAAAAGGTTTCAATTCTCAAACATTTTACCAAGGTGCCGTATTACATTACTCTTTTTACCCTGAATGTTCGATAACTTCCGTATTGGAAACACAATTTCAATTTTGTTCTTTATCAAAAATATGTGGTCGACCAACGAAGGGGTGGAGCTACGAATAACACATATTGAGGACAACACAAAAAAGGACGAGCTTACATTGTGCTGTAGTCAGGTATAAAAACTCAGCATGCTGTTGCTCACGCTCAGTTCGTTTCCAGCATCAGTATGCAGCAGTTCGTTTGCAGCATCTCCCGCAAAATTCACACCGCTGTCCGTTTGCTGCTGTCAGAAGAGTTGGCCAAGCACGCCGTCTTCGATGGCACCAAAACTGTTACCATATACACCAGCTCCAAGTAAATTTCGAACACTGCCAAAACAAAAGGCGCTTTTCAGAGCCATCAATTTATCGACAAAGAATGAAATTGAAGTTTTGTTATTACAAGCATCAGAAAGTGGCTTGTCAAGAGCGTTGGATGGTAAGTGAGCCACGTGTGAACAATATCGTCGCTTTCAAGTAGAATGGCACAAAATAAAAAAGTTATTTGTGTGATTTGTAGACAGGTTAGTGTAATGATTCAATTTACAAAAATCGAACGTTTCGATATAGGTGCTCCGTTTCAAAATTTTCGGCCAGAATGTTGCCTGTTTTTAAGTGAAAATCTGCTGTTGTACTGAATGAAAACCTTAGATTTTTGCGCTGATTGGAAATAGTTGTGACTAGTTGTGTAGAATGTAAAATTACTGAAAATAACAGATTTTGTGAAAGCAGTGGTTGGTCCGTACAATTCGATTCCAAGCGAGCCAGACTAGTTTTCGTTGGAAGGTCCATCTCTGCCCCCGCCGCACAGCATCATCAAGATTGATAGTAATTCAAGCCGGGAGGATAGGGGGAAGGAGGTTGTAAGGCAATTGAAAATTTCATTTATAATAATAATACTTTATAATTAGCTGGTCCTGAAAAGAACTTGTTGGTTTGTGGTTTATTTTGGGTCACAATTTAGGCCCGCTCGATTTTTGATAGCTGTAAATTTTTCGCAGGGCGATAGTTTCTGTTCGGTAGCGATGAGGCTTCTTAACGCCAATCGTGACTGGGGCACTCTTAAACTGCCTTCATTGCCAACTGCTTGCGGGGAGCCTTTCTTCCGGTGGACTTACGAGCGGTTTTTTTTGGTACAGGCCATGTAGCGAAAAATGCTGATCTGCTACTTCTCTGATGCTGGTAGTAGGACGACGGTCAAACGCTCGTTTTCGTGCCTTCATTCATAAAAGTTCAACAATATTTTCAAAGAATGTTGCAAATTGTCAACTTGATAATTCCAAAAATACTCCAAATAAACTATGAATGTGCTAAAGTCGACAAAATCGCATAGAAATTGCTTATTCCAGAGCAGAATTTACCGGTCTAAAGTGCATTCTACTTCACTCCGGTTATGTCTCTGACATTACCCACCCATCTTTTTCTTGTTTATTTTACTGAAAAATTTACCTTTATGCTTTTACGTAAATTAAAACTTTCTTGACAATTTTCGCACGAAAAGGTATGTAACCCCTTAGCATCATGGGGACTTTTAGCAAATTGTGGGCATTGGATCTTGTAACTGATCTCTTAGCCGAGGTTCCATAGTTGTCAAATTATAATGAGCTCTTTTTTGAAGAGATGATCATTAACATGGAACTAATAATAATAAAATAAAATAATTATAAAAAATTACTCTTCAGATAAATTTAAACCGTGATTTAATGTCTTCATCAAAGTTTTCGAAAATGCTATTTCAAACGACTTTATTAAAAGATTCCGTCGAATGCTTTGTACGCAGCTCACCTGGGTTCCATTCCCAACTCCCGTACGTCAGGTTAGAAATTTCGCTAACCTGAAAAAAAGCCGAAAGACCCTAAGGTTACAGCCTCTATAATCAAAATGAAAAAAAATGTTGAAGACATTCCAACTAATTTTATTGAAGACATGGATACCCCGTGCATTTAGATTATCGAAACATATTGTACTATAAGTGAATGAAAACCTTCAAAACGATTTAATCAGATATTACTGTAATTGATAAATCTCATCTGCTGTGTATAAACAATATAATTCACATCCTATTCAAGGTAGTCTCTGAATCTTACAATAAAAAATGTTAGAAAGGACTGACTTTAAGAAAAAAATTTAAATATCGTTTTATATCTTAATATAGTACATTCATGTAGCCGTCATGTTTTCAACAAAATTATTTAAAATGACATTATCAACAACTTTGCTGAAGACACCAAGTCTCTTACTATTTTTGATGAGTTTCTTTTCCATAATTACTTCTAGGAGATTTAATCAGTTTCAGTTTCAATTTAAGTTTCCTCGAGGATTTTAAAACTCCAAAGTCGAAATTATGTGATCCTGACCGTTAGAAAAGTTTTCAAATATTTATTCCACTTTAAAAGTGCACTTTGTATTTTCAGACTTTGACTTTATTGATATATTATAAAAGAAATTAGAAAGGCGTATGTTAAGCCAATTTTGTTTCTGAACTTTCACTAGTTCACAAAATTAAAATGAAAATCTGAACTTCATTAAATGAGCTTCATTTTCGGTTTAAAAATGTGTGTTAAATCCGAAAATGATTTCCGAAAAATTTACAGTAGAGCAGTTTTCAAGTTAGAGTGAAAAAGTGGATTTTACTTTTAAAGAAAAAAGTACGTTTAGTAAAATCCATATATCTTCGGTTACAGAGCATCAACATGATATATAATTTTGTTAAATTAATGGTAAATGCTTGTACTTTCGGTCGTCTCAACATTTTGTTTTGATGCGACTAACGGTTCTAACGATTTTTACGAGTTTGTTAAGTTTTTTCTTAATTTTTTAAAGAAAATTGAGCGTTTGGTCAAAATTTTGGCAATATGCAGCTATTTAAAAAAATATATTTTTAGTGAAACTTATAGCCTGGCAATAAACAATGAAAACTAGCTCTTATTAGTTGAAATCGGATGAAAATTGTGAAAGTTATTCAATTTTTTGCAGAATAAGAATTTGTAAGTTTCTTTGGCTTAACTTATTGAACCGTCCCAAACTCATTTTTTCTAGGGCTTATTTAATAAAATTTTAGGAATTCTCTGTTAGAGCTATGTTGAACTAATAAAATGAAGAAGTTGTGAAAATTCGATATTCGACCTAGTGTATTCAAATGATTCCAGTCTTCTGATAATTATAATCACGATAAAGGGGTTCTCACTGTAAAGAGGGAGAAGTCTGTCTTTGCCAAGAGACATGCTGGCGAACTTGAGCGATTTATAGCTATGCTGCCTAAGCTAAACCCTCATCAGCAAAAGACAAAAGTTAAGCCCGTAAGGTGTTAAGCCTGTTCTAATGACCCTGCCACTTCTAGTTTTCCGATCTGTATACATCACATCCTTGCTCTCACTTGAGTACTATGGCTCTAAATTTTCAATAATTTTCCCTACCCCGTGATCTCTAGCTAATTGAATGTTAAAAAATGAATTCATAAGCTTAGACCTAACTTTTGAACAGAACGACGGAAAACTCATAGCCAGTGCTCGGAAATTTCCAAATCAGTTATCTATTTCTGCTTGCATTTACCGAAACCGACATTCAGATTCAACGCCTCCCTCATTCATTCACTTTCCAACTAACTGAAATTTCATGCAGAATTTAATGCTTGAGAGCAGAAGAATGAAAATTCCTTCACTAACCAAAGCATTCATTTGATATTATGTGGACAGTTTGAAGGCAGAAGTTGGCATCATTTACATTTTCGAGCATAAGCGAACTGTTTAATCTATATCTGGTACACTTTTGTTGAAAAATCCCTCACGTAGGTAGAATAGAAACAAAATTCAGCTTGCCTCTGAAATCGAACATGTCCGAATCTGAATGCGCTGTGTCGGGAGAACGAATGACGAAGGAAACGAGTCAAACATTTCATTCATCGCAGCGGGCATGAATTGAATTTCGTTATCTTTCAAGTTCACGCAGGGATATCAATTTTTTAAGCTCTGCTTATAGCTCAACGCCATTCTGTGGCATTTTAGATTCCTTGTCTATAAATATACAATATGGTACTGTCCCCAGATACTTAATGAAAAGTGGTCTTGGTGACAGTGGTTCAATAATTGCTAGTAAAAAGAGGCGAATTTACTTAAATTAATTCACAAGACCCTGGCGTAGACCGCCAGTGGAACAGTTTTCATCGTCGGACTAACCTGAAATGAACTCCTTTGAAAAATTGCTCCTTCAGGATCCTAAGACAGCACATACTCACGATAGTAAAATACACCGGTTCTGATTCTGTTACGTGACCAGCATGGCCATCAGAAATAAAATATAGAAGGTGGCTGGCTTAATGCGGCGTGCTCGATGGTTTAGAATGCTGGATGCAGCGGATTCTTGAGAAATGCATGAAATACGCATTAAATATAGGGCCGTATTCTCACAGTCACGTCACATAGGACCGATGTCTTCACCCTCGCTTAACTTTTAAACCAGGTTCACCAGTACATTTAAACCTGGCTTAAGCGAGGATGAAGGAATCGACCTTTAGAGACTAGAAGGAAATTTCCTTCTAGTCACTAGGTAACGACTGTGAGAATAAGGCCCATAATTAAGACCGCCTTTCTTAATAATCTGCACTACTGTGCAACAATCCCTAAAGTAATCCTACCAGGATTACGAAAACTATTCAAAATACTGCTTTCAGTCGATATCGGTACTATTTTAGCATCTAGCACTAGTGCCTCCGAGCGAGTGATATCGAATTCAATCATTACATTATCAACCAACCCTTGTAGTGCTCAGAAACTTTACAGAGAACGTCTTTTTGCTGACTTATTAAACTTTTGAGATGAAACATCACCTAACATGTACTGGAAATTGCATTCTCCTTAGCGTCACTTTGGGGCTGAATTCGAAATTTGCCTTTTCGCCGTCGGGCAGCACTCGATCCGCTGATAAACATTGCTGAAGACACACCATTATTAATCTTATTGATCTCTATATAGAATTCAAAAAATAGTACATGCTCTGTGATCACTCTACAGTACGCTGTAAGCTGGTACGCGGACTAGCGTCACACAGTGAGAGTATCCCAAACTAATCTGTCACCATCTGGTAGTCTTTGATTATTTGAGCAATTTTTTTGACGACAGTGCATCTCCAAATAATCTCGTTATTGAGATAAAGAATGATTTTAACATTATTTGAACATTCATGTTAAACCCATTCAATGATAGTCGCATTCACGACGAGAGGTACTATATATTTACTTTTTTCAAAGCACCCCTGGTGGCACAGTTCTCAACTTATTTAATATTAAATTGCTCTAGGCCTAAGTGAGCACAACAACTTTGCCAAAGAAAGTATGGCGCTAAATGTTAACGCAGACGAAATATTCCGACTTTGAGCATTAATATCTTCCAAATGAAAAAATATAATGGAACGAAATGAAAACGTTTAGCATGTTTATTATAGTCCTCAAAATTGAAAAAAAGTTTAACCCTTTAACATGAAAACTTTTCTTGAATCATGTGCAAAAATTCAGTATGATTTTGACCGTATATATTATAATCCGCCTTAATACGATTTAATTTGCCAATGGTTAGAAGAAATATTTCAAAATATCTAAAAAGAAAACATTTTTCTAAATCATTTATTGCATACTCGTGCGACTTTCGTCAATTAAAAAAAATAATATACTTAATTCAAAATGTTTGTCTTTCAGACAGTCAATTACTTATTTGCTTAAAATCTAAAGTATTTTCTTTGTACAGCTGGTGGATTGAAGTCACTGCTTTGCCGAATCGGAACATACAAACTCAAACTATATGATCCGATGTAACGAACCTGGTATCAATTGATCGTGGTTAAGCTGACTAGCACTGACGAAAAAATCCGCACGCTGTGCGAACTGTTTCCCTGAGTGTGGTGAACAATTACGCTTAGATGCGGTATGGTGACGGATTTTTTTGTTAGAGTTTGTCAGCTTAACCATGGTAAACACTGCTGTGTGTGGCTTACCGTCGATTATCATCACATGAAGCACTGGAAAATCTGGAACGAAAAAAAAATTACGTTGATCATGATACCAATCCACTCGATTTCTAACCTACTCTCAACGATAACTTCGGTGTAGACAGCCTTGCTCAGTTCCAGGGAGAAGGGGAACCGTTTTGCGTCAGCCATGGCTATGAAAGTAACAACCCTTCGTACAGGGTTGCGTTCGTATTCGTTCATCACTCGTACTGCTCGAAGTCGCCGATATATATATATATATATATATATATATATATATATATATATATATATATATATATATATATATATATATATATATATATATATATATATATATATATATATATATATATATATATATATATATATATATATATATATATATATATATATATATATATATATATATATATATATATATATATATATATATATATATATATATATATATATATATATATATATATATATATATATATATATATATATATATATATATATATATATATATATATTAGACCTCTCCACATTTTGAAAAAGTTTTGAAATATGCATGGGTCAGCTCAAATTTTTGTTCTAGGTGTGAATTTAAGAACTTTCGCCAAAAATGGCCTCATTTGGACATGATTTAGAGGTGTCTCCAATCAAAAATCGTGTTTTTGCTATGTTTCCATGGTAACATCACTTACACTCTGATTTAATAGGCCCTACATGCCCACATATCATCAAAGGTTGTTCCTTACACATATCTTAACATGTTTTAACAGGTGAACAAAGCTCTAATCGCAATAGAAAATTTGTTAACTGGTTTTTTATATAGAGAAGAATACCAAAACGAAGAAAAAATACTACTAATTTTCCTTGGCTTTGATATACTTTTCTATATGAAAATCCAGTTTGCAAATTTTCTACTGCGATTAGAGCTATGTTCACCTGTTAAAACATGTTAAGATATGTGTAAGGAACAATCTTTGATGATATGTGGGCATGTAGGGCCTATTAAATCAGAGTGTAAGTGATGTTACCATGGAAACATAGCAAAAACACGATTTTTGATTGGAGACACCTCTAAATCATGCCCAAATTAAGCCATTTTTGGCGAAAGTTCTTAAATTCACACCTAGAACAAAAAATTGAGCTGACCCATGTATATTTCAAAACTTTTTTAAAATGTGGAAAGGTCTAATATATATATATATATATATATATATATATATATATATATATATATATATATATATATATATATATATATATATATATATATATATATATATATATATATATATATATATATATATATATATATATATATATATATATATATATATATATATATATATATATATATATATATATATATATATATATATATATATATATATATATATATATATATATATATATATATATATATGTGTGTGTGTGTGTGTGTTATGGAGATGCCCTTAAATTGTTAGCCAACCTAATATCAACAAACTACCTTGCGACAACCGTGATGATTCCCCGCACTATCGATGAGTGGGGAAATAAAATAATAATCCGAGAGCAAACACGCGTTTTCTTACAAGTCGCTTTGCTGCTGCGTTCCTCCTCCTAGTGTACAGTTACAACAGTTAAATTGGCGACGAGTGGTTTTGAACATTTAAAGTGATGGCTGAAGTAAACCCGCCAGTGGATGTTCCGGCTGCAATTGTTCCAGCTGCCTTGCCAACTTCATTTACAATCGATCCATTCGACCGACACAAAATGAAGTGGTCGAGATGGGTAGAGCGGCTGGAAGGTGCATTTGTTTTGTTTGGTGTACAGAATGAGGTTAGGTTATACATGTTGCTTCACTACATGGGAGGAGAAACATACGATATTATTAGCGACAAACTTGCACCGGAGAGACCTCAACAGCAGACTTATGACGCAATTGTGCGTTTGCTGGAAGCTCATTTCAACCCAGAGCCGTTGGAAATTTTAGAGAATTTCCGCTTCAAATGCCGCAAGCAAGCAGATGATCGTCCGGAGGAAACGATTGACGAGTATTTGATAGCATTGCGGAAACTCGCTATCACCTGTAATTTTGGAGATTATCTCAGAACAGCTCTGCGGAATCAATTCGTCTTTGGGTTGAAGGACCGCGCAATACAATCCCGGTTGTTGGAGGTACGGAACCTGATGCTGGAGCGGGCTCGAGAGATTGCAGTTTCGATGGAGCTCTCGAACAAAGGTGGAAGAGAAATCCAGTCCAAACAGGGAAGGTCGGAAGTGAACCTCGTTCAACACTCTCGAGTGAATAACGCAAATGCCCAGGTCTAGGGGCCACGTACGATTGCTAATAAAAAGAAAGTGAGAAACCTGATTCGGAAAACAAAGGGGAATGTTTACGGTGTGGTAGTTCCGGGCACTACATCAACAAGTGCTATCATGTTCGCACGGTGTGCAATTTTTGTAAACTTGTTGGTTATCTGGAAAAGGTGTGCATTAAGAAAAAGAAGAATGCCAAGCAAGATAAACAGAAGGCAAAATCTGTTCTGGCTGAATCTTCAAGTGAACGGTACTAAAATCCGATTTGAAGTGGATACTGGTGCTCCTGTTGCAATAATAAGCACATACAATAAGAAGATGCACTTTGCTGCGGATGCTCTGCTGCCGTCGGATATGCAATTAGTAAGTTTCTGCGATACGAGGATCCAAATTGAAGGAATGCTGAAAGTGAAAGTTGTTCGCGATGGAAAATCTTTGTTACTTCCCCTGTACGTATCAAACGTGAAGAAGCACCCGTTGCTGGGCCGTCAGTGGATGAAGGCGATGCGAGTTGACCTGAACAAGATTGCATATACTGATGTAAACAAAACTGATACTGTTACTAATTCACTGCAAACAATGCCTGCCGCTGTTAAGACGCTAGTTGAGAAGTATGCTACACTCTATGACAATTCAATTGGGAAAATAAAAGGATTATCTGCCAAGCTGTGCCTGAAGCCGAATACAAATCCTGTTTACATAAAATCCAGACCTCTTCCGTTTCCGTTGCGAGCAGTTGTCGAGAACGAGCTCGACAAATTAGTCAACAATGGTATCCTTGTGAAAGTCAACCATAGTGCATGGGCTACACCCATAGCTCCAGTGCCGAAGGCTAACAACAAAGTGTGACTTTGTGGGGATTACAAGGTTACGGTAAACCCGAATCTGGTGGTAGACGGTCACCCATTACCGACGATTGAGGAACTTTTTGCTAATGTTGCTGGCGATGAAAAGTTTACGAAGATCGACTTGACTCAAGCGTACTTACAGCTAGAGGTTGAGGAGGGTGATAGGGAGGTATTAACTCTCAATACACACAAGGGTCTTTACCAGCCTACACGTTTGATGTATGGCATTGCGTCTGCACTTGCTATTTGGCAGAGACTAATGGAGCAAGTGCTGAATGGGATTCCTGGTGTTACCGTATTCCTAGACGACATTCGGATTACCGGTCCGAATGATCAAATACATCTGCAAAGGCTCGAAGAGGTTCTGAAGCGTCTTAGTTCGTACAACATGCGTATAAACCTAGAAAAATGTCACCTTTTGCAAACGAGATTGAGTACTGCGGGTACCTGATCAATAAGACAGGTATTCATAAGGTTAACCCTCAAAAAGGCAACCGGGTCTCAGAGGCCCGGCACGTTACAATTTTTTAGTTACAAAAAAATGTGTATGCAGCATAAGCTTGGGCATGGAAATTTTGATAAGTAGCTTTGAAATCTATAACAAAAATAAAGAATTGTGAAATTTTCATCTATGGAGTGATGCGCAGCTACGTTTGAATTTTTTACATGCACTAAAAGGCAAGCCGGGCCTGGCAGGCCCGGTGTGCATGCAATATTTACTAGGAATACCACGGGTTTTTTACATTAATATTTATCTGAAAAAAATATTTTGATGAGTACATCTTCATATTAGCAAGATTTTTTTCATGTTTTGAATGATTTTATCTTTTTACCTTTTCTTATAAGAAAAAAATCTTGAAAGTTTGAGTGAATTCTATCCATTTCTTTTATAAGAAATTAAAATACATTTCTTTCATAAGAAATGTAAAAATAGCATACGATAATGACGTGCCATAATTTTTTGGGTAAATACTTTTATTTCACCCACTGTGGTCTACTTGACAATTATTTGGATACAACATAACCTAACTCTGTCGTTATTGTCTATTTTTGTTGTCTATTCGTTCTGTTATAGTTGTTGTAATTATTCAAATTGTAGGATCTAAAAGCAACAAAAAAATGAAATGGCTATAAGACGATATGCCCATGTTTTCAATCGTCTCAAAGAATCTGAAATAATGGAAGAAATTCGAGCAATTTCAACAGCAGACGATTCCGAAACTGATTTGCAAAGCGAGGAAGAAGATGTGAATGATATTGCTTCCGACGATGAATCTGATGCAGAAAAATATGAATATGTACTCCGGTTATGCATCAGAAGAAATTAATAGCAACCCAGAAATATTTATTGGTCGTGTTAAAACGAAATGGAGTTCAGAACCAATCGACAGTCGACGTGATCTTCCAAGTACTTACCTTTTGGAAAAAAAATTGACCTTTTTACATCCATCGCCTTATACTCTGAAATCGGGATTTGGTGCGTGTTCGTCCTCCTGTAATTCCGGAACCGGAAGTCGGATCAATTAGAAATTCAACAGCCGCCAATGGGAATGCTGTACCTTTCATTTGAAACCAAGTTTGTAAAAATCGGTAAAGAATTCGCTGAGAAATAGGTATGACATTATTTTAGGAACTTGGTAAGTTCCCCCAGGGCATCAAGAACCGCCATAGCTGGCCAACGTGGTCGAAGTGCCTTCGGTGGGTCATTAATGATCTAGACATGCAAAGCCAAGTAATGTTGCACATATTTTAATATATATTGCATCATTTGGACATCATGGTGGTATCAGTTTCCATGGAAATTTGCTGTGTGATTGTACTCTTCCCGGTAACTCTACCCGTAACTCCAGAACCGAAAGTCGGATCAATAAAAAAAAATCAAAAGCGACCGATGGGAAGGCTGCACCTTTCATTTGAGACTAAATTTATACAAACCGGTCCAGCCACTTCAGAGAAAAATCGGTGAGATTGTTTGCCACATACATACATCCATACATACACACACACACACACACACACACACACACACACACACACACACACACACACACACACACACACACACACACACATTTAACGATCTCGACGAACTGAGGCGAATGGTATAAGAGATTTGGCCCTGCAGGTCTAGGTTAAAAAATCGAAATTTCGACCGATTGCATAACCTTTCTATATGAGAACGGAAAAAAGGAGCTTGAATTTAGACGGGCCTGAGAGGCCCGGCTTGCCCTTTAATGTTAGGATTTTAGCTTGCCTTCACAAGGGTTAAGAGGAAGATTACAGCGATCCAGAATATGCCAGTTCCAGAAAACAAAGATCAAATTCGTTCATTTGTGGGGTTAGTGAACTACTACGGAAGGTTCTTTCCGAACCTCAGTTTGACTTTATATCCCCTTAATAGTCTACTGAAGAACGATGTGCGTTTTGTATGGTCAAAACAATGTGAAGAGGCGTTCAACAAAGTCAAGCAAGAGATGCAGTCCAATTCATTTCTGGTACACTACGATCCCACGCTGCCGTTGGTACTTGCTACCGATACTTCGCCATACGGAGTCGGTGCGGTACTGAGTCACGTTTACCCGGATGGCTCAGAAAGACCGATCCAGTACGCATCCCAAACACTCAACGCTACGCAACAAGCCTACAAGCAGGTAGATCGGGAAGCATACGGAATTATATTTGGAGTTCGCCGGTTCTACCAGTATCTGTTTGGAAGAAAATTTACATTGCTGACGGACAAGGATAGGAAGAATCGCATCGTTTTACGCTCACTCAAGGCTCATGCGCACTCACCTACCTCCGATGCTTTATTCTGTTTTTCTTGTTTATGAGTGTGCATCTGTTGAGCGCCCGATCGGCCAAAGCCAAGTGAATATGGTATCTCACATGTTCCTATTTTTTCACTCTTACGCTCACCTTGGATCGCTGCGATTTAGGTTCTTTCCGATACATTGTATCCGAACAATGATGATCGGATCCGTTCGGCAATGCGATTCTTCCTCAAAAATTTGGATCGCGATCTATGTTCGCCTAAATCGAAAATCGATTCAATTCCCACCGCATGCGAGCGGGAGCGGTGCTTGCGATTGTTTGCATTGACGCTGCCGCGGTGTTTTGTATCGATGGAGTGGTGTAGTGTCAGTCGAGTGCATGTGCATTAGAGTGACAGAAAAAAATGACCCCCATCGGCCCACCCCTGAGTCGATTCCTAGTCCCACCAGGAGTGTCTACTCCAAATTTGAGCCAAATCGAACAAGTCTAGCTACCGGACCAACGTGCTTGAAGTTTGTATGGGATTTTTCGACAATTTACATGGAGAAAACCCTCTTGCTCACATTTTCGCCGCTAGGTGGCACTGTATACATCAGATTATCACCAAAAGTGAAACTTAAGAAGATAATTTTATTATCTACAACTTTGTTGAAGACTGCAAAGCGATCCGACTCCAATAGGAAAAGTTATTAAACTTTTAACGAAGTGATGTCTGAGTCAGTTTTGCATGGGGCCTAGCAGTGCATGGTAGTGTATCAGTACTAGGTTCTAACAAACTAAACATTTTTATGGAATAATGGTTAGATCTAGCTGAATAGTATGTTCGGAAGAATTGTAGTACATAATACGAGTTGTGTTTTGGTTAGAAAATTGTAGTTCCACATCTGACCGCATAGATGGCGCCAACACTAACTTTTCAACGAAGAGAGATAGAAATTAGGTGTCTTCTACAAAGTTGTAGAACAAGAATATTGCAGTAATTCTTCCAAACATTTCGATATTCTATCTCTCTCTGTTGAAAAGTTAGTGATGGCGCCATCTATGTGGTCACAGATTGAACTAAAATTTTCTAACCAAAGCATAGCTCGTATTATGTACTGCAATTCTTCCGAACACACTATTCAGCTAAATCTAACCATTAATCCACAAAAATGTTTAGTTCGTTAGAACCTAGTACTGATACACTATCATGCACTGCTAGGCCCCATGCAAAACTGACTCAGACATCACTTCGTTAAAAGTTTAATAACTTTTCCTATTCGAGTCGGATCGCTTTGCAGTCTTCAACAAAGTTGTAGACAATAGAATTATCTTCTTAAGTTTCACTTTTGGTGATAATCTGATGTATACAGTGCCACCTAGCGGCGAAAATGTGAGCAAGAGGGTTTTCTCCATGTAAATTGTCGAAAAATCCCATACAAACTTCAAGCACGTTGGTCCGGTAGCTAGACTTGTTCGATTTGCTTCAAATTTGGAGCAAGTACTCCTGGTGGGACTAGGAATCGACTCAGGGGTGGGCCGATTGTGTTTTCAAAAATTCATTATTTTTCTGGGCAGTCTAATGTGCATGTTTGTAATTTGCTAAGCGAGCAGATTGTCCCTTTGTATATTGTTCATATTCCACATAGGTATAAATGAATAGCGGACTTTACGCTTTCAATATTTTTGATGCACATCGTCAATCCAACTTTGTTATACCACAATGAATTATTGAACGCTTAAGAGCCGCTAGTCATTAACAGACTTTGGAGTTTTTATTTTGAAGATAGTTTGATGTTTTGCATAATTTGTAGTATGATAGTACAGTAAGTTGACTTTGTGACCAAGCCGAGGTGCGTGGAATCGGTTTCTTTCACTAGGCTGTTCACAGTGATGTCATGTGGATCTAATTCGGAATGATGAGCGGTCAAGAATGGATTTGGAACGTGATGTTCCGGGTACGACGATTCCCAAGTAGCAATTTTTGTTTCAGTAACTATTTCACAACCAGTTGGCAACAAAAAATAGGTGCTGTTGTGACTGACATCTAACTTCCTGTGCGACCTAAAAAGCGCAGTTTTAGGCCGATTTTCAACATGATTATGATTGAGCAAAACAGTAAAAACTTGTTCCCGTTTCGTTGGAATAACCATGCGAGAATAACTAAATGAAATCATATTGTTGTCAACATGTTGAATCAGTGGCGTAGTAGCGGGGGGGGTTTTGGGGACGAAACCCCCCCCCCCCCCGAAATATTTTGGAGAGATTTGAAAAAATTGAATATGTTAAGCAAAAATATGCCTAATATTTTAAATGAAATTCTCAAAGTTTCATTTGCAAAAGTTATCTTGTAAAAAAATTCCCTTGTAGTGAAAATTAGCTGCAGACTCGACACCTACCTGTCGGCACGTTGTGGAGGCTAGCTCAACCGCCGAGGACTATAACGAGTATATTGCGGCGAAGCGAGGAGCTAGGAGCTTAATGGTTCACGAAACGGATATCGGTACCGAAAGAAATTTCGCCACATTCTGTAGTCCTTGACTGACGGCGAACATGGACTGGCGAGTGTGAGAGAAGTATCCCCATAGAGGCCATCAGGCGATTTGCTACCGCATCGGCCAATGGAACCCTGCTGCAGCACGAAGAAGGACGGGCGGCAAGCTAAAGTGGAAGACGAAAGCCTTTAACGAAAACCTCTTTGTTGAGTTACTTCGGCGAACAACGGAATCAAGTACATTGATACGGCTGACGGCTTACAAGAAGGATTGTGACGGCTTGTGACGTTACAATGTCACGAAAACTAAGGCCATGTAGTAGACGGCGTGCAGCTTACTGGTTAAATGAGTAACTCAGTATGCTATACGCTGCTTGTCTTAAATCCAGAAGGCGGGCTCAGAGCGCAAGATCGGAGAGTGAGAGAGGAGCGCAAGCGACGTATCTAGAAGGTAGGGACTCTTTAAAACAGGAGATCAAGCTTAGCAAGCCAATTGCCATAAGTAGCTGTGCTGAGAAATAAACGCCAGTCCCTGGGGGACGCGTACTGAGTCGTTATGACGAAGACGAGGGTCCGTCGACACCAGCTGAAATATGCTCGGGTAAGCTAAAGATAATCGTTGAGGGTCTCTTCCCGAATCACGATTCAACTACCTGGTCACTGACACCGTACGGCGAAGAAGAAGGAGGTAACACAGTCGAGTGGCAAGTGACCAACGACGAGCTCAAAGACGCGTCGATGTGACTAAAATCAAAGAAAACCCCCGGTCCGGATGGAATACCAACAGCGGCGCTGAAAGCTGCGATCCTGGCATATCCGGGCATGTTCAGGATGCTATGCTGAAGTCTTTAGACGATAGTAATCCCCGAAATGAGGAAGGTGCAGAAACTGATGTTGCTGCCAAAGTCAGGGAAGTCACCGGGCCATCCAGCCTCGAATAGACCAATGCCGCAGCGTGGCATAAAAGAATGAGCCAGATCCTGAAGAGCTACTTCCAGAGTAGAGCACTGCTGTACCAGACGAACAAAAGGGCAGAAGGCAATGCGAGTCGCAGCGGGCGTTACTCAGAGCTCCATTCTCTGTCAAACACTTTGGAATGGGATGTAAGATGCACTGATAACATAAATTCGTGAATATAATAAATCATGCAATGCACGAATTCATTCGTCGTTTTCTGCAACTAAGTATTTTCGTGCATTGTAAATAGTAAGTTTCGATCATTTCATGAACAAGAATGGCCGTATGGTGAACGAAAGCTTTCGTAAATTTTACACATTTAATGTAAACTTCACGAATGATATCGTTGATAACGACATTATTTTTCGTGAATGAAATGAAATGTTTTGTTTATTTTAATAAACATTTGTGTATATTTCGAACGACTTCGTTGGTCGCACGAAATCTTTTCGTTTATCTTAGAAAAGTTTTCGTATTTATTGGCCTCTTATTGTTTTCAGTCGATCTTTTAAGATCGATGTTTTTTTTAATTTAAAAAAATCGATCTGGCCAAATCGATTTTATTGTGATTCGAAGAAATGGCCGCTTGATGAACGAAAGTTTCGTTTATTTTGATAAACGTTTATGTATATTACAAACGAATTCGTTGGTCGCATTCGATCTTTTAGGATCGATGTTTGACAACACCGATGTCGCTCAGGCAGAGAAAAACTCAAAATTATTCATACAAAATCAACGAGCAGTTCGCGACGGCTCAACTGATTCTGTACTGCTCCAGATTCTGAATCAACTGGAAGCGAAAGAGGTCCAGGAAATCTTCCTGCAACCGGCGGACACGGATACGACTACTAAATAGTCAGACAACAACAATTATCTGACGAATACCAACAATTGCTCCATATTGCTCCTTTGACGTGGACGGTTTGACGAATGGTGCTCGTAAATATTATAAAGATATTCGTATATAACAGCGAACGACTCGTTTGCTGAATGAAGCTGTTTCGTAATAAGCTAGCGAAAGTCATTTCGTGGTTTTCACGAAAAACTCGTAATAATAAACAAAAGTGTTTCGATAGAACTACGAACGATTCATCATATGTACGAAAAATTCGTATATTTTATGAAAGTTGTTTGTACGAAATTAATTCCTAGAGATTTACGGATATATTCTATCAGTGTGGGGTCTTAACACTGCGGCTGCCCAGGAAAGTGAAAATCGTTGGTTTCGTGGACTATGTCAATAACGGTGAGAAACTTGAAGAAATGGAGGTGTCGGTGACGGAGACAATAGATGCGATCGAGAGCTGGATGAACGGGTCAAGCTGCAAATAGCTCACCACAAGACGTTGCTGTTGGACAGCAACTGCAAAGGGGTTCAGCGGATACAGATCACCATCGAAGGGCATGTGATTGCATCGAAGCGTGCACTGAAGCAATTGGGAGTGATAATCGACGACTGATTGAGCTTAAACAACCACGTTGATTAAGCATTGTTCTATCCCGGGCAATGAAAAGGCCGACTCATTAGCAAAGGTGGGCGCATTAAATAGTGACATATACGAAAGACCAATCTGCTTCAACGAATTTTTTAGTATTTGTCTTTAGAGGACACTCAACAGTTGGCAAACCTCGTGGAGCAATGGTGAACTTGGACGATGGCTACATTCGATTTTCCCAAAGGTATCAACGAAGCCTTGGTTCAGGGGGATGGATGTGGGTCGGGATTTTATTCGTGTAATGTCCCGACTTATGTCCAACCACTACACCTTAGATGCACATTTGCGGCGTATTGGGCTTGCGGAGAGTAGTCTGTGCGCTTGTGACGAGGGCTATCACGACATCGAGCACGTTGTCTGGGTATTCGCCGGGTATTTGGACGCCAGGTCTCAGTTAAAGGATTCTCTTCGGGCCCGAGGTAGGCCACCCAATGTCCCAGTCCGAGATATGCTGGCAAATCGTGATTTCCCCTATATGTCCTTTATTTATACTTTCATAAAACTCTCTTTTTATTTCTCGTTTTTAGAAGTTTCCTCTTGCCGTGTGGAACCGATAAGCTCCAGACTGCCACTATGTAACCGCCGTCGCCCTTATCACTACGGAATCTGAAGCGAGAGCGACTCGAGGTCCGAAGGATTCCCTTTGAAGGATTCCCCGCGGGTCCGAAGAATACCATCCGCCAATCCGACCTACTAGACTGAGGCGCAAATTTGTTTCGCTAATCTCCCGTTTGCCCGAAAGTTGCAAGTTTTGCTCTTCTCTACCGGTCACCATCTACGCCTTCTCTCCCCTGTCCCTGATACAACTACTTCTACACCGATTTTGGAAATGACCAAGCATAAGTATCCGATAAAAAATCAAATTTGTATTCCGTATTCCTAGTTTTAAGATAGTCGTAATTTCTACTCTTTGTTAAAACTATTGTCCCCCATCTTGTAAATAGAATTGTATCCCTAGTTTTAAAACATCTGTGAAATTTTTCATTAATATTTGTTCCCCCTTTTGTGTACCAAACTATAGTTAGTTTTAAGATAACTGTAAATATTTCCTAAAAAACTATTACTATTGAATTCCTTGTTTTACAATTTTTCATAAAAAAAAATCTTTTGCCCCCTCTCTTACATATAGAATTTTTTTTCTAGTCTTAAGATAGCTGTAAATTTTTTCTTTTTTATAAAAAAAATATTTCAACATTGTAACCTCCTAGTTTTAAGATATTCAAAATGTAAAAGCAAAAGAATTCGGCACCGCCAAGCTAACGCATTTGTGCCTATCAAATAAACGAAATGAATAAAAAAAAACCACGTTGAGTACACATGCGAAATGTCGGGTCTTTATCTAGTGTTTAGTCATCGATTACCCTGATGGAGGATATCAAGTGCTACAATCAATGAAATGTTAGAAACGTGAGGAAGATGATGAGAATCGATTCGATGATGACGTAGCAGCAGGAATGGGATAATACGGAGAAAGGAAAGTGGACCTACTGGCTCATCCAAACCTGTCGACGTCGGAGAGATGACCTTCAACCTGAAACAGCTTCTACCGAGCCACGGCTGCTTAAGGAGTATCTTCATCGGTGTGGGTACGCAACGTCAACACTGTGCCTGGAGCGTCTTTGAATGTCCGGGGTTTCAATTATTTGAATGTCCGAGGAGAGTCTTTGAATGTCCGAGGTTTGAAGTGACGTGCAGGGAGCTACTTAAAATGGGAGAACCGGACATCAACCCGGATAATGTATCCCACAGAATGACAAGCGACGTAGAGACGTGGAACGCAGTAAACAGAGATATGATGTAGATCAGTGATTCTCAACCTGGGGTCCGCGGGCCCCAGGGGGCCGCGAAGTCATAGCTGGGAGTCCGCGAAGAAAAATATATTTTCCGAGTGCATATTGAAATTTCAAATCTTGTTTCCTAACAAATTGAAAATAACATATTGATAGCATACAAAATTGATGTTTATCTGTGGGGGTCCGCAGCAACCCAGTGTGATATCTAAGGGGTCCATGGTACGAAAAAGGTTGAGAACCGCTGATGGCATGACCGTCTTACAACGGAATAGACATCGAACAACGATTTCGGGAGAGCAATCACCGCCAGGGAACTCTCCGCAGGTATAAGCTAGATCCACCGCCGAGGACTAGTCGAGTAGACCGCAACAGAGCAGCGAGTATGAGTCGTCGAAACGCCAGCGAACCGGACGTCACGCTCCATGCGAATTCGCCGGACCGACCATGGCTCCCCAGAATCGATATTGGGAAAACTTTTTTCGCCAGGGAACTTTCCGTTAGCGTAAGCTAGATTCACCGCTGGGGACTAGACGGATTAGACATCAATGAGACACCACTAGTCGCGGGTCATCGGCGCACCAGTGCACCGGATACCCAGCTTCACCAGAATCGCCGAACTGACCTCGGCACCTAGCTGATTGGCTCGATCTCGGGAGAACTTCTCTCGCCGGGGAATTCTCTGTCGGAGTAGGCCAGGTCCATCGTCGGGGACTAGACCGAGTTGTTCGCGAACAAGTTGAGGACTGAATGGACCATCGAGGAAGTAGTGCTAAATGGCCCAAGAAGAGAACTAAATGGCTTAAGGTGAAGATATGTGGAAGCCACGTTGCTAGGCACCGACTCGCTTGTTTACATTAGGAAAAACTGAAATCTGAAGTGAAAATTCAAACGCACAAATGAGAGTTTCCGAACATTTTCCTTTGGTCATCTGCACATTGGCAGAAAATTTGAAGTTTTGTTAGTAAACGATTAAAGTTTCGCGAGTGTTTTTGCAGTGATGTGTGAAAAAAGTGCATTTGAAAAAGTGCAATGAAAACGATAAGAAGAGGGGTGATATTTTCGCACAAAATAGGAGCTACAGATGGCATTCCGTCAAAAACTCGGATTGATTGTATAGGAAAATATTCTAGCTTCCTTAAGTAGCAGTTTCGTGGCACACCAGCAAGGTTAGTGTGTTGAAAAACGTATTTTTATATTTGCTCATGTCAGATACATGGTTAGGCAGGGGAGAGGGGTGTGTGTGGCGTAGGAGTTATGTTGTGGCTCGCATGTATAATGACCTTAAAGGAGTTGCGGTGCTAAATAGCACCGGTTACGGAGCCAAAGGGCTCAAGAAGTTGTAGTATTGAAACCAAATAAGAATCGGTATCGGGAGAACTTCTTTCGTCTGGGACCTCTCCTTTAGCTTACAGTCAGATTCACCGCCGGGAACGAGACCGCGAGACCGCGACGATACACCACCAGCAAACCGGATGCCCCACTCTACCGGAATCGCCGAACTGACCGTAGCACCTGGCTGGTTGGCTCTAACTTCTCTCGCCGGGGAACTTTTCGTCGGAGTAGGCTAGATCTATCGTCGGGGACTAGACCGAGTAGTTCGCGAACCAGTCGGAAGCTCAACGAGGAAGTGGTACTAATTGGCACAAGGGAACTGAAGGGCTCAGTAAATTAGACAGTCTGAAGTTTGCCGCCCAGATTGTCCTCGTAGGGGAAGAGCATGTATTCTATACCAACAGCTAGCTTTCCTACCTTGACTACCCAAACCTGTTCCCTGAGTTGTTGATTTTTGAACATTTTTTCCTGCTCAGAATGTTTTTGAACATTTTTTCATATATACACAAAAAAAATTTCATATCCCCCCCCGAAAAATTTTCTTACTACGCCACTGTGTTGAATGCAGGTCACAACAAGATTACTTAATCATACCATTTTTTCGTTCACCTAGACTGTCAATCGCAACTGAAAAGTTACTTATTTTCTTATAAATATGTTAAGATTATGTTACCAGTGGAAATGAAAATGAAGACCAAGTTAAAATATATGTTGATTATTTAAATTTGAACAGTAGTGTCATTCTTCATATCAAAAATTGCCAATGAAGTATCAAATTTTACTGCGCATCAGGGTCTATCGAGTGATATTTTATTCCACTTCATATTATTTCACGCGCTCTTGGTGAAACCAAATTATCAACAAAATAAAACTCATTTTTCAAGGAGAAAACCGAATCATATCAGAAATCCAACATTATTCAATGAAATCACACATTTATCATAAATTAGGAACATGAATCGCTTTACCGCTAGACTTTTATGAATATTCATGTGCCGGTTGAGGTTTTATTTCCAATACATTAGAAAATGATGCATATAAGAAACATGGCTTTCTAGCCATCCAGGGCCAAATTTAGGATGTGATTTTGGTGAATGCGAAACAAATCGCTTTTCGAGCAAATTTATATCAATGAGCAAAGATTTTGATTTGTGAACAACTGCATTCCAGCGTACGGTTTGGCTCCATCGAACAATTTTTAGTTCACATCCAAATATATCTTTCCTTAATATGACCCTCTACTATACTATTCTTACTGAAAACGTTCTAGTTACAAAGTCATATTCTTGTCATACGCGCGTATCAGGCACATATCATCATTATACCTTGAATCACAAACTCACACGTATTGATGAATAGCATTTGCAACACTGAATTGACCAATTCATAACTAAAGGTCAGCAAGATAATAATTAAGTTGAATTTTTGTTTCCATTACGTTGACAAAATTCACCTGTCACACTTCATGCGCTCCACTTCATATTATAGAAGCATTGAACTGTACGGTGGCGCCAACTATAAGATGTTCGGTGTATCGGAAAAATGTAAACATGTATGATTGTAACGAGAAATTTTAAAAGGAAATTTTGTTTTTACCGCAGTAGCAGCATTAATACTTAATAGTTGAACTATTGGGTCATATTTCTATGAGAAGCACAGGGAAATATTATTACAGGACGCATTAAAAATAAACAACTTCCACTAAAATAGGAGCTATTTTAAACCAACGGTAAATCATATGTATTTATACTTGTGCATCTTATAACAACTGAATGGATAGGAATAAGGACTCAATGGTTACAGGAACTGAAATTGGAAATAACGCAACCAGTGGTACACATATGTTCCGCGAGTGAACCACGAGATTACAAATTGAAAAATAAATTTACTTGCAGCTTTGATATTTTTCGAAAAAATAGGAACTGAGAGTATTTGATTGCCGATAATACAGTTTTGTTTGTTTTTCATACCTATTTAACCATTAATTAGCCTCATAATAAGGTAATTTTTTTTCATAAATTATCAAAAATATCAAAACGTAATTCAAGCGTAGGTTTTTTTCATGAAGGCTGCAACAATTAAAAAAGTTAAGGATTCTATATCAACTCAGTTGGCAAATAATCCCAATCGTCAAATAAATGCTACAAAATACCCATTAAAAATGTGGCAGTGGAACATTTCTAAAGACTTTTTTGTTAGGAAAAGCCTATTTGAGTCTACGAGTGGGGAGTGGGTCCAAAATGTCGGTATTTTGTCTACGTGCTTTGTAAACGGTCCCTTTTCGGGTGGAATTCTCAAGAAATTTTTTGAATTATTAGACAAAATGTCATTCAGCAAAAAATACAAAAAAAACCAATTTTCAAACGCTTTTCAGACGCTTCAATTATTAAACAAGAAATTGGCTAAATAGGAGTACTCCTTAGATCACGTTAACTTTTCTATTGTTTCCGGAAGGTACTCCAAGTAAGCGATATATCTCAAATTCATACTACTCATTCCGATCTATCTACTATCTTTCTTGTTCTTAGTTCCGAAATTATTTTCAAATATATCAATTATATAATCAGTGTTGAAGGAATTTAATCACTTCGTTTAAAATCAGCAATAACATACATGCCATTTGTTTATATTTTTCCGATACACCGAACATATTATAGTTGGCGCCACCGTACAGCTCAATGCTTCTATAATATCAAGTGGAGCGCACGAAGTGTCATCGGTGAATTTTCGCAATGTAATGCCAACAAAAATATAACTTATTTTTTGTTTTGCTAAGCATCAATTGTGAACTAGTGGATTCAATGTTGCGAAAGCATTTTGAACGTGTAATGGAATGGAGGAAGTATTGACGATATGTGTTTTTTATGTTTCTTGGAGGCTGTTCAATGATAGTACAGTAAGATTACGTTTTTGGCACGTTCCGATTTTTGCATGCTCCCTTTTCGGTAGACTCAGATTTTAGCAACAAATGGGTTCCGTTTTTGGTAACATTATTGTTGTACATAATAGGTCTTTTAAAAATAATATCTCTTCTGCGACAGATACTCCCGAACAAGCTCACAGAGCAAGAGACCGTGGATACTGTGATCTCCGGGTCGGCTTGCTACTAGGTAGTCGGAGGGGCTTCGCGGAACAAGGTGGTGCACAAAACTATTGTATTTCTGGGATGTTTTATGGTTGGAAGTGGAAAAGCTAATTTACAGTAAAAAAAAACGAAATTTATTTAAATAAAAATGAGCAAACTAGGTGTGTGTGGTGTGGTTTATTGGGCTATTGTGCGGGTTCAAGTTAACTTTCTGCTGCGGTACGTACCGATGCTGGGCTGCTCGTGGTGCTCGCTGCTGGCGAGCGCTCGCTGACGATTCCGGACGATACTCGCTAGTCGTAGGGTTCGCTGTTGGTGCTGGTGGTACAGCTATGGCGTCCCGATGTGCGTGGGCCGCGGAGGCGCCAGCCGATTATAATGGCGGATGGGTAGCGTGGCGGGAATGGAACTGTACGGCGTCTTCCTTCTTTGGCTCAATCGATGAGCCACGGACGATACCGTAATGGCTGCACCGAGAAGGGCCCTCCTTTACGCTTAGGGCACACTGCCCAAGGGTTCACAGGGCTCTGCGGCACCTGTAGGCTAACTCCTTGACAGTTAGACTTCGGCAGATTCCTCTGCCTAGGCCGAAACGTGTACAGTGAGGAATTTAATCGGTTATAATAAAGGTCCCAAATGGGACGTATTGTCAAGGTGAGATCGATGCTTCGGCACAAATTCAGCGATTTAATTTACCTGAATGAACTGCTGAATAGATTTTAACTAGACTCACGCTTTTTAATGTTCTTCAATTCACTTCTAAATCACTCGAACGCCGCGGTACTAATGACCAATGGCGGGTTCCTTCGATTTCCTCTTCCCTTACTACCGCCACCCACAATTTCCACCTTCTTTCTAGGCGTAACCTATCACCACCCCCTTCAGGGGTGTATTATCTCTCCGTATAACACTTTCGACCCTTTCCAGCCCAATGTTTTTATATACAATTATCTGTGTTGTGTATTTGTCCCTACTATTTACATTTTATATTTTATTTATTTATTTATTTTAATACTAACCCTACTAACATTAACATTAAGAAACACAACAGTTTAAAAAATACAAAAATGCACATAAAAATCATCGGGACTTGTAACGACGGATAGGTTCTCAAGCAGGCGTTGATGGTCCTATTAGCTCGCTCCACAGGATTAGACTGCCTGTGGTGGCGTGAATTCGGCCAATGTTGGATTCCACGGCGTTTTAGAAGAGTCTGGAATTTCTTTCCTACAAATGTTGTTGTTATCCGTGATGATGATTTCCGGAGTTCCAAAGCGCCTCAGCCAGTAATCCTCCACGATTCGGCATACTTCTTTACTTTCAATCCTCCTCATTGGCACCAGGAGTGTCCATTTAGAGAACAGGTCCATCATGACCATCAAATGACACTTTCCCTGCTTGCTGCGAGGAAGGCTCTGAATAAAGTCCATTGCCAAGTTCTGGAAGGGTTTACTACTTGTGGGGAATAAAGCCTAGATATACGAGTGAAACCGAAATTAAGCATTAAGGGTTGGTGCAATTATATTTAACTTAAAGCTTGGTGAAGTTTGTGCTGTAACCATATTCTTTGAATAAATAAATCTCTCTCTAAGAACAGAGAATGTGACTGAAGCGAATGAGACTAATACGTGCAAGGTTTCGAATACATCGCTGCTCGCTTTCGTACCAGCGAGTGTATGTATGCGTTAAAGAATCATATTAAACGAACGGGCACGAAAATATCCGCAGGTTGCTTTCGAGGAAATGATACACACGCTCGCCTTCCTACCGGCGCGTGCATATAAGAATTGCGGTAGGCATAACGAGAGCAATATTCTGATGAGAGGAAATGGTTGCTGGCGCCCGAAGTTGGGATCGGTATTATTAGAAAAACTCTAGTAAGAGAACTGCGGAGAGAAAAACAGCATTTTTGGCAACGTATGCCCCGGCATTGTATGGCAACACGTCCAATGTTATAAGGATAGGCAATGTTCGATTGGATTCGTTTTTTGACAGCAAAACGCGAATCCAATCGATCCAAAATGGAGTCTCCGCAGTTCTCTTTCTAGAGTTTTTCTAGGTATTATGACTTACCCATGTATATGTGTAGGACTGTCCGATGAGCGAAAGAATTTCAGAGTCGTTCTTCATTCACTCGTCCAAGTTTCCCGCGGATAGAAGGCGTAAATTTAACTCCCGAAATTCACGACAATGGCGTAGTTGCTCCCATTAGGTAAGATTTTTTTTTACCGAAAATAAGTGCGTGTTTCTGGTTCATGAGTGACATTATATCACAATAACTTCTCCTCGATGGAAGGGCGAAGTAGAAGACGAATGTAGAAGACGCGAAAACGGCAGCGTAGCGTTATATAAAAGCTTCTCGACGGAAGACGAGAGCAAAGTTGAAAAAAAAAATGAAAATGCTTGCTGACGGAAGGGCAGCGTAGCGTTATAGAAAAGCTTCTCGACGGAAGGGCGAGAGCTAAGTAGGAAAAAAATAAAATGAAAATGCTTGCTGACGGAAGGGCAGTTTAGCATTGTATGAAAGCTGCTCGACGGAACGGCGAGAGCTTTGATGAAAAAAAATTAAAATGCTCGCTGACGGAAGGGCAGCGTAGCGTTGTAGAAAAGCTTCTCGACGGAAAGGTGAGAGCTAAGTTGAAAAAAAAAATAAAAAAATGTTTGCTGACGGAAGGGCAACGGAGCGTTATATAAAAGCTTCTCGACGGAAGGGCGAGAGCTAAGTTGAAAAAAAAAACAAAATTAAAATGCTTGTTAACAGAAGGGCAGTTTATCATTGTGTGAAAGCTCCTCGACAGAAGGGCGAGAGCCATGATTAGAAAAAAATAATAAATGTGCTTGCTGAAGGAAGGGCAGTTTAGCATTATATGGAAGCTCCTCGACGGAAGGGCGATGGTATGGTATGGTAATTTTTACAAATAAAGTTGGCTGACGAAGGGGTGGTTTAGTTTGGGTTGCATATTTGGTTAGTTCTCAGTGAACGGGCGATATTCACAGACGGAAGAATGAAGGAAAATTTCTTGAATGACGACCAAATAAGAGCATAACTAAAGAGGATGAAAGTTAATTTTTTTGATTTTGCGATGATATGGAAGTTAAGTTTTGTTTGAATGCTCCTCAGCAAAGATGTTGCCTAAAAAAGGTTATATTGAAAATGTAGATGAATTTGAATTCCAGCAAACAGAAGGGCAGTTTGGTTTTCTCGTAAGGCGAATGAGACTCATTTACCATTTGAAAACCCATTTCCAAAAACAGATTTTCGAATACAAAATTTTCTTGTCAAAATCATGATTTGCGATGAAAGAGCGATAATTCAACTTGGAAAGTTAAATTAACAAAAAGAGGAAGAAAAAAATATGCCAGCAGGAAAGATTTGTTCGATAGTCCCTGGTGGAAAGACAGAAAATTGAAGTATGAGAAGAAAAAGCTGTTTGATCACCACTAGCAAGGAGATAAATAAATTTTCAATGATTCCATACTGACGATAAGTGTCATTTGGATAGTTTGCACAGAATGATGTTTTAATTTCATCTGTCAAAAAATGAGAACGCAGTTTGAAATGAGACGAACATTTGGAATAGTAACCAATGAACGAAAAATTTCGCCTAATTTTGAGTTTGGTAGCCAAAAAGACTCGATGGAATTAACAGTAATTAATGATGAAGCCAAATAATGTGAGCACAGGTGATCCTTTAACAGTTCTAACTGCTGAAGTAATTTAGTAACGTGATCGTTAGCCTATCGGAATAACATTAAAAAAAGCAATCGATTCAATGATAAACTCGTATGCGGGTTTTGCCTATGAGTAGAGAAGGGGAAGAATGTGGGGAATAAAGCCTAGATATACGAGTGAAACCGAAATTAAGCATTAAGGGCTGGTGCAATTATATTTAACTTAAAGCTTGGTGAAGTTTGTGCTGTAACCATATTCTTTGAATAAATAAATCTCTCTCTGAGAACAGAGAATGTGACTGAAGCGAATGAGACTAATACGTGCAAGGTTTCGAATACATCGCTGCTCGCTTTCGTACCAGCGAGTGTATGTATGCGTTAAAGAATCATATTGTAACCCGTCAGGGTAACAATTTAGCGCTGGGTGGAAATATACCTATTTGTGCGTACTCTCTCCGTAGAGTGTATTGTTATTGCAACATAACTCACCGCTGCTCATTATGCTCGTTCATGTTTTTGATGTAA
Organism: Topomyia yanbarensis; assembly: GCF_030247195.1. NCBI lineage: Eukaryota > Metazoa > Arthropoda > Insecta > Diptera > Culicidae > Topomyia > Topomyia yanbarensis. The sequence continues at coordinate 82,254,154 of NC_080670.1, forward strand.
ATTTCGTTTAAATAATAGTCCATGAACGTTGTTATTAGTCCAGATAGGTGTAGTAATTTTTGTTGTGTATTTGTAAATAAATAGCATAGGGTTTAGTTAGGTTACCGCTCTCCTTTCGCTGCAAAAGTGGTCTGACTATGCTGTGCTATAGCGATGACAGCTATGCGGCGGTGCGTTTTTTTGGTGCTTGTTTTGGTCGAGTGCGGAAGGCGGCCATCGTGAAAAGGCAGAAAGTGACGGACCACGGCATCAAACAGACGTCCAGATAATTTTTGTCTTTTCGGGACAGTTCCCCGCCACTAGAAGGAAGGATTCAGTGCGCGCGTGTGACGGCGATATAAAACCGTCGAATAGTGCCAGCCCGTGGTTCGGGCACTAGTCAAGTGAGTGGTGTTGGTTCGCCGAAGTGGGACAGCTAACCGTAAAGCAGCATTCTCGCGTCCCCGGCTAAAACCCAAGGAACCGAACACCGACCGTTCTCGCTATAGAGGATAAGTCGAACGAGCCTAGCTCTCCTCTATAGCTAATAGCCAAGGAGAACGAAGCAGGGTGGACAAAGGTTCCCCCTGGGAAGTGCACTGCGGTGACTTCCGGGATAGCTTGCGGCGAGCAAGTTGATCCGGCGATAGTTCGCCAACGTCGCTAGGGAGGTTCCAACAAAGGAGCCAAGCTCACCTCCCTAGCTAACCGTAAAGGACCGCTGCCGGAGCAGCCAACGGAACCCGGACAAGTACGCGGCCGTTGTTGTCCCGGCCTGCCGGAAGGAAACCGCCCGCCTTCCCTTCACCAGCAGCATTGGGATTCCGCATCAGCAGCAGTGGAGAGTAGGAGAGAAATAAACACGGTAAATTTAATTCATTTGTTTGTTTACTTTTTTTGTTGTTACGAAAATCCGAAATTCTGTAGAGGCACCTAGGCCGCCCTGAAAAGAAGGGTTCGCCGGGCAAACCAGAACCCGAGTAGTGGGCAAACCCCTACTTACATTTGGCGCACAGCGCAAAACACACTGAAAAAAATATTTTCCTATTTTGGAAAATATTTTTTTCTTCCGGAGTGTGGATTGCTTCTACTAAAATCGAGGATTTTCGTAGAACAGTGGTGAGGTTTCTTCCGCAATATTGTTCCGCGGTCGTAATATTTATTTATTCAAATTTTTTGGTATATTTGATTTTTTGTATTTTCCTTTTTGTCCGAATTTGTGGATTGAGTTGTTTGTGTATGGTCTGCCGGACGAGTTGTTTGAAAGTTATCGTCATGGCTAATTGCCTTGAATTCTCAATTCGATTTGATACATTTTTGGTACAATTTGATTTCCTGAAATTTTAAGGGAATCGTTAGTGGGCGAAAAATCAGAAATTTTACCGTACCAGTACTTACATGCTTTGTGTCTTGGTGATTTCTTCCAATATAGCGCGAGTTATGATGGCGTTGGAGAAATTCAACCAAGCGTGTGTGTTCATGCGCGTCGATCATTTGCATTTCGATGAGCTGGATTTTGAGTTGCTATCTCGAAGTATTTTTATCTCTCCTGATTCGGATCTTTCGGGTGTCCAACGGCAGCGGCGTCTTCGGGGAATTTTGTCGCATGAGCGGTCGTCTCGGAGGAAATTGGTTCGCAATTTCCGGGGTGACGTGGGTGAAGAAAAGGAGATCTGCCTTGTTAAATTACTAACAATCAAGGAAGATCTCCAGTACCGGTGCCCAAACAAGGAGATTTACCGAACACGGTTGCTTCATTTGGGGTCTAGGCTCCAGGTTATCCGAAATTATGCGGCAGGGGAGGTCAACCAGGAAATTTCGGGGTTGCTGGAGGAAGTTCTAGCAGTTTATGCCAGTCATTTCAACGACGAACAGGCAGCACTTCCTCCCGACAACCAAGAAGGGGAGGATGGAGAAATTTTGGGAGATTTGCTGAGTACAGACGTACCTGCAATTCCACAGGGATCCAATCCTTCCGATAACCAAGGATCTCTTTCTAAACAGCTCGTAGGGGACGACCTCTTGCGTGTCTTGTGCGAGATGAGGGACGAGATTCGACAATTGCGACAGCAATCCGACGATAATAGAGCCCTAGCGTCTCAGGGGTCTGATGCTTTTTCAAAAGCTACTGAAACGCTAATGGATGGGATTGCTTCACTGACAACCATTTCGTCAGTTTTAAGAAAGACGGTTCAAGAAGTTGTCTCACTTCGTGAATCCGTCAGTGAACTTCGGGCACTAGTACATCAGAAGGAAAGTGCACCCGAGATGGATCTGCAGACCGATCTGGAAGATTTGCGTTTGATGGACGTACCCGATTCATTTGATGCACCAGAGATTCCTCGCCCAACACTGGCGCCCAGTCCCGATCAATTTGTGTTGAAGCGAGGATTCTCGGGTCAACAAAATATATGTCCATCACTTCCTATCGAGAAACCGAAACAAAATACTGGATTCACAGCCCCGTACCAAACTCAGAACCAGCCTTACGTTCCTGAATTGACCGAACAGCTGGCGGGACCATCATATCCGAACTTTTCGATATCCACCAATGCGGGAAACGGATCGATGGTGGCCCCCAGGAATTACTCGCGAAACCCGCAACGCGTCGCTGATTGGAAGATTCGGAAGTATGCTGGAACTGATGAAGGAACTGGACTTAATGAGTTTTTGGACACCGTAGCAAATTACGCTGCGTGTGAACAAATGTGCGAAGAAGAACTTTTCAATTCTGCGATGCATGTGTTCACTGGCAATGCTTTGACCTGGTATCAGGCTATGCGTGCGCAAAACCGGTTGTTTAACTGGAGCCATCTTGTTTGCGAGCTCAAGGTAAATTTTGTTCATCCTGAACTTGATGCTACGCTCAAGATGAAGGCTCTCCAGCGCCGGCAGATGCGTAACGAATCTTTCCAGGAATATTTCCTGGAAATGGAAAAAATATTTCGTGCTATGATGGTTCCAATGGCACCGAGCGAAAAACTCGATGTGCTCAAGCGGAACCTGAAACCCGACTATAAACAAATGCTAATTCTCAGGCCAGTGAACACGCTCTCGGAATTGATGAGTCTTGGTAAATCGATCGACGCCTGCAAGACGCCGATTTATCAGAAAGTTTTCGGTTCTTCTCGGGAAGTTGCTGCTTATTCTGATAATCCACCACAAAACAAACAAAAACAAAATAATCAAAACCAAAAGGGAGGTGGACAGAATAACGGCAACGCAAAATCCAAAACGTTTTGGAACAAGAATGCCAAACCGGCAGGTCTTGATTCAAGCAAGCCTCCTGACAACCAGAAAAAGAAACGGCAAGGGAATCAGGACGGCAAGAATCTCGAAGGAAACAATCAAAAACCGATCGAACCACCGCAGAAACCTATAATGTGTCTGGAGTATTTGGTGGAAAAGCATCGTCCTCCCGTGCTCGGCGTCTGCTACAATTGTGGAGACAAAGGACATGAATTTGAGGAATGCCGGAAACCAAATCGGGTCTTCTGCATCGTGTGTGGTTTTAAAGGATTTGATGTTTCTCGTTGCCCTTACTGCCTAAAAAACGGGATCAGAACCAACTGAAGTCGCAGTTGGCAGTAAAGCAGCGCTCCAAACAACAACTCATTATTAACCCCCAGATTTACGACAGTTTTCGACCGGCCCGTGATGAGGACTATGATAATTCATTGTCCGTCGAAACCATCGTCCTTGACGACCCGTTCGATAACCGTCTATTTGCAATTGTCGCAGTGTACGGCAAATCCTTCAAAGCCTTGCTCGACAGTGGTAGTAACGCCACAATTATAACTAAAAAGCTATACCGAAAGTTTTCGAAAAGTCCCTTGAAAAGGTTGGAACGGCCATTCGAACTACGTTCTGCAAATGGTCAATCCTTACCAATCATTGGACAAGCGTATCTCCCGTATACTTTTCAAAATTTGACAAAGGTCTTATGCACTCTTGTAGTAGAGCATCTGACCGTCAACTCCATTCTAGGTATGGACTTTTGGCGCGCCTTTGGGATTTCTCCTGAGATACAAAACTGTGCTCTGTTGAACTCAGGTCAGGAATCGGAAGACGACGAAGAAGATGAAGTACCGCGTGAGTCGATACTCACTTCGGAACAGTTAGCGCGCGTAGAAGAAGTAAAGAAGTGTTTCCAGGCAGTAGAGCCCGGAAAGCTAAGCCCAACCTCATTCACAGAGCACAGGATTGTCATCAAAGATGAATTCCAAGGTGCGACACCTGTTTGCCGATATCCTTATCACATGAGCCCAAAGAAACTGTCTAAGGTCTGGGAAGAAGTTGACCGATGGCGGTCTATGGGAATTATCGAGGAGTCTGATTCGGATTGGTCGCTTAATATTGTGGCGGTCACGAAACCAGACGACTCAATCCGCCTTTGTCTAGACGCTAGGCCACTCAATGAGCGCACTGTACGGGATGCATACCCTTTGCCCCACCCTGGGCGAATATTGGGCGGCTTACCCAAGGCGAAGTACCTGTCTACCATAGACTTGAAGGAGGCCTTTCTTCAGGTACCCCTGGCTAAGGATAGTCGCAAATATACCACTTTCAGTGTTCCCGGCAGGGGTATGTTCCAATTTACTCGTCTACCATTTGGTCTCGTCAACAGCCCCGCTACTCTGGCGCGACTGATGGACCAGGTTCTAGGACGCGGTAAATGGGAATCTTACGTTTTCGTCTACCTAGATGACATCATCGTCGTAAGCGAAACGTTCGAGCATCACATACAGTTGCTCAAAGCAGTGGCCGATTGTCTAGCAAGAGCCAACCTAACCATCAATTTGGAAAAATCCCGTTTTGGAGTCCCCGAACTTAAGTTTCTTGGTTATTGGTTGAATCGGGACGGACTCAAGGTCAATCCTGACAAAATTCAACCTATTCTCGACTACGAGAGACCGGTTACCGTGACGAAACTTCGTCGTTTCCTCGGTATGTGCGGTTATTACCGCCGCTTCATTGATCGGTTCAGTGAGGTCACTGCTCCCTTGAGCGATCTGCTCAAAACGAAAACCAAGAGCTTAGTTTGGAACTCCGAGGCAGAACTCGCGTTCCTTAAAATTAAGGAACTTCTAGTCACTCCTCCAGTTTTAGTCCCACCAGACTTCTCCAAAGAGACGCTAGTGACGTAGCAGTCGCTGCTGTTCTGGTGCAGGAGTATCCCGAGGGTGAGAAAATAGTTGCTTACTTTTCACACAAACTAACCACTCCCCAAAGGAACTATCATGCAACTGAGAAGGAAGGTCTGGCGGTGATAATGGCGGTTGAACACTTCCGAGGTTACTTGGAAGGTTATCATTTTCGACTGGTCACTGATTCGTCAGCGATTACATGGATACTGAAGACTAAATGGAAAACCAGTTCACGTTTGAGTCGTTGGAGTTTAGAATTACAACTCTACGACATGTCTATTGAGCACCGGAAAGGCAAGGACAATGTCGTTCCTGATGCGTTATCCCGGGCCGTAGCATCCGTTTCAGCTTTGTCCACATCAGACTGGTACTGTTCCATGAAGTCAAAAGTTATCCAAAATCCTGACGACTATGCCGACTTCAAAGTAGAAAATGATCAACTTTTTAAGTATGTCAACTCAAAAGCACCCGAGTTCCGTCAAGATTTGATCCAACGTACCCACGAACATTTGCTTCACGTGGGATACGATAAAACGATCCACGAAGTGCAGTTGCGATATTACTGGCCTCGTATGGGATCGGAAGTACGAAAGTTTATTCGAGAATGTGGGACGTGCAAGGAAATCAAAGCTCCTTTCGTCCCAGTCCAGCCCGAAATGGGTCAGTCGCGTGCGACTAATGCACCATGGCGAATGGTTTCTGTGGACTATATTGGTCCTCTTCCAAAAAGCAAAGGTGGCAATCAACACTTGCTTGTCGTCCTCGACGTCTTCAGCAAGTACGTCATGTTAACCCCCGTTCGCAAAATCGCTAGTACGTCACTCTGTACGATACTGCGCGAACAGTGGTTCAATCGCCATGGTAGCCCGGAAATTCTGCTAAGCGACAATGCCTCCACTTTCACCTCGAAGGAGTTCAGTCAATTCATAAAAGAAACCAACGTCAAACATTGGCTGAACTCCCGCTATCATTCGCAGGCTAACCCAGTGGAGCGAACAAATCGCTCGATAAACACCGCAATCCGGGCATATGCTCGAACCGAGCAGCGCAACTGGGATGTCCACATCAGTGATGTGGAGCGCATCCTAAATACTACCGTTCATTCCTCCACTGGATTTAGTCCTCATTTCATTATACACGGGTGTGAAATGGCATCTGCCGATGACTTCAGCAGGATTTCCGGTGAGGGTGACCTAGAAACAAGACACCAATAGTTAGACAAAATCCGGGAGATTGTGGTCAAAATTTTGGCCAAGTCAAGCGAGGACATTCGACATCAATACAACTTGCGACACCGCAAGTAAGTAACCTTTTTAAAACCAAATGGTGTACCGTCGAAACATGAAATTGTCGAATGCACTCGAGTCTTACAATGCTAAACTTAGACCACAACACTTACCGGCAAAAATTATCACCAAAAGGGGTGCATCCTCCTACGAGCTGGAGGAATTAGCAGGTAAAACCTCGGTGTTTGCCCAACAAATCTCCTTAAACCAACATAAAAAACTTTTTTGTGCCGTCTGTGGACTGACGGTATGCTTTTATATGGATTACTCACTTGGGAGTTTTCCAAAAGCTGCCGTCACTTCCCGGCGGCAACACCACGGACTTTGGTCCGAATAAAAAAACAAAATAAGTTTCTCCGTCTTCTCTATTTTTATTGTGGAAGACCAAATCTGCCGCGGGGAGAGTTTTAAAACCCTCCCCATGCACTTTTTCTGGGCCTCGCTACGGCTAGGTTAAAAAGCTAACTCACTAATTTGCTTTGCACCGGCAGTCGAGACGGTTACGGTAAAGAAAATTTACTCACTTAACCAGGACCAGTATCCGGGAAGAAATAAAACGCACCTACCGTACCGTCTCTTGCCCGTCGGATGCACACATATTACTATCAGCCGTGTTCGGCAAGATAAATTTTTTTTAAACCCCTTTCCGTGGGGAACACTCGCACCTACGGGTGCATAAAAAACAAATTTCCCCTTGTTTGGGGCACCGAACATCAAAAAAATTAGCAATCCCTTCTTCAGTAGGGACACACACAACTCGCGGAACGTGGTTTCCTACGCGGAAAATCCGCAAAACGGGCAAAAAAATCGCGAAATACGATGCGGGCGACGATTCCGCGATCCGTATTGTTTTGTTTTGATGATGATTCATTCATTCATTCCATCATCATCATTTTTGACACTTCCCCGATGTTCGCACCAAGGCTATGCATCATGCAGATGTGGCCCGATTCGAATCAGAGTGGTATGCGTGTTAGGGGGATGTGGGTTAAAAAGCGCCTTGCGTCATCGATTTCGAATCAAATAATAAAATTTTATTTCGCATAATTTTGGGTTTGTGGTTAAACCTGGGGTGGTTCGTTTGATTCCAGCGGGAATCATTTTGATCTGTTTAAATTATGCGAAAGACATTCTTTGGTCCCTCTCAAACGTTTCTTTTGCCATGTACGAAGCGTTTTGAGGCGAAAAGGGACGAATATACAAACTTTTTGTCCGGAATGTCTGTGAGTGGGAGAAATGATGACGTGTTAAGCGGTATTGTATGAGTGAATGTACGAGTGTGGAATCGAACAGAGTGAATGAATACATGTGTGAATGATAAGATAAAATTGTTTTGGGGTTAATTCGAAGTGCTTATCGGAATGTGAATGATAGAGCAGGCCAGTGATTGAGGATGAATGAATGGGATTGTATGAATGTATTTGGATTGAATCCCCAACACAAGTGTGTAGTACTGGTACCGTAAGGACACGTGGGACATTTCTGGACAGTCGATGAAAAGAACAATATAATGCCGACAACCGTTCCCCTGCAAGTTGAAACATTGAAAATTGTCAATGCCACTTGCAGAATTTTGGTAATATCGAGTTGTTACCGATCTTGTTTTCGGGTTGGATTTAGGATTCAACCCATAACCGAGTAATGACGATGGCTGATAGCCTCTCGCTTCGCGTATGCTGTCAGTATTATCAGACAAAACACAGGCAAACTTTTCACCAATGAGGACATCCGGTCGATTATTTTTTTTTGATGAATTTTGATAAATTGCGGAAGAAATAATTAGGTGTAGTTAGTTTTTCTTTATTTATTTATTTATTTATTTATTCATTGCGTATTATTATTGTATCGGTGTTAGGTGTTAGGTTAGAAAAAAATTGTTGCCAATTTTTTTCCACCCGGTGTGGGCGAGATTGTAACCCGTCAGGGTAACAATTTAGCGCTGGGTGGAAATATACCTATTTGTGCGTACTTTCTCCGTAGAGTGTATTGTTATTGCAACATAACTCACCGCTGCTCATTATGCTCGTTCATGTTTTTGATGTAAATTTCGTTTAAATAATAGTCCATGAACGTTGTTATTAGTCCAGATAGGTGTAGTAATTTTTGTTGTGTATTTGTAAATAAATAGCATAGGGTTTAGTTAGGTTACCGCTCTCCTTTCGCTGCAAAAGTGGTCTGACTATGCTGTGCTATAGCGATGACAGCTATGCGGCGGTGCGTTTTTTTGGTGCTTGTTTTGGTCGAGTGCGGAAGGCGGCCATCGTGAAAAGGCAGAAAGTGACGGACCACGGCATCAAACAGACGTCCAGATAATTTTTGTCTTTTCGGGACAGTTCCCCGCCACTAGAAGGAAGGATTCAGTGCGCGCGTGTGACGGCGATATAAAACCGTCGAATAGTGCCAGCCCGTGGTTCGGGCACTAGTGAAATGAGTGGTGTTGGTTCGCCGAAGTGGGACAGCTAACCGTAAAGCAGCATTCTCGCGTCCCCGGCTAAAACCCAAGGAACCGAACACCGACCGTTCTCGCTATAGAGGATAAGTCGAACGAGCCTAGCTCTCCTCTATAGCTAATAGCCAAGGAGAACGAAGCAGGGTGGACAAAGGTTCCCCCTGGGAAGTGCACTGCGGTGACTTCCGGGATAGCTTGCGGCGAGCAAGTTGATCCGGCGATAGTTCGCCAACGTCGCTAGGGAGGTTCCAACAAAGGAGCCAAGCTCACCTCCCTAGCTAACCGTAAAGGACCGCTGCCGGAGCAGCCAACGGAACCCGGACAAGTACGCGGCCGTTGTTGTCCCGGCCTGCCGGAAGGAAACCGCCCGCCTTCCCTTCACCAGCAGCATTGGGATTCCGCATCAGCAGCAGTGGAGAGTAGGAGAGAAATAAACACGGTAAATTTAATTCATTTGTTTGTTTACTTTTTTTGTTGTTACGAAAATCCGAAATTCTGTAGAGGCACCTAGGCCGCCCTGAAAAGAAGGGTTCGCCGGGCAAACCAGAACCCGAGTAGTGGGCAAACCCCTACTTACAATATTAAACGAACGGGCACGAAAATATCCGCAGGTTGCTTTCGAGGAAATGATACACACGCTCGCCTTCCTACCGGCGCGTGCATATAAGAATTGCGGTAGGCATAACGAGAGCAATATTCTGATGAGAAGAAATGGTTGCTGGCGCCCGAAGTTGGGATCGGTATTATGACTTACCCATGTATGTGTGTAGGACTGTCCGATGAGCGAAAGAATTTCAGAGTCGTTCTTCATTCACTCGTCCAAGTTTCCCGCGGATAGAAGGCGTAAATTTAACTCCCGAAATTCACGACACTACTAAGCCTCTGGTTCCCCATTTCCGGAGCGGTTGCCAACGTTGACGGTTTACACTGCTTGCATGTACTGCACGACTGCACGTAACGCTTTGTTTGTATGGCCATTTTCGGCCAATAGTAGCGAATTTTTAGCTTGTGAATGGTTTTCTCATATCCAGGATGTAAGGATTGATCATGTTCTTGTTTTAAAGCTTCTTCCCCTAGATCGTCTGGCAAGCATAACTTCCATTCATAGCGATAATCCATTACATCCGTGGGCGAGGCTACAAATTTGAATAATTTGTCATTCTCGATTTTGAAATCGGCATAATCTTCAGGGGTTTCCAGAACCTTCTTTAGGGGTTTCCATAATCTTCAGGGGTTTCCAGAACCTTAGGTCTTGGAATACCAATCGTTTCGTGCCAACTCCACTGTTTCTACCGCGCGGGATAGGGCAACCGGAACCACGTTTTCGGACCCCTTGCGATGCTTTATAATCATGTCGTGTTGTTGCAGCAACATGCTCCAACGTCTCAGCTTGGATGACGGTTTCCATTTGGAGTTCATGATAAATGATAATGCAGAGGAATCGGTGATCAATGTGAACCGAGTTCCATCTACATATGGTCGAAATTTCTCGATGGCTTCCAAAGCTGCCACACCTTCTTTTTCCGCAGTTTTCCATGCTCTTTGCGACATGGTTAGCTTACGTGAAAAATAGGCAATTACGTGCTCCCTGCCATCAGTTTCCTGGGTCAAAACACCCGCTATTGCCGTGTCACTTGCGTCAGTCTGGATCGTGAAGGGCCTCTCGAAGTCTGGACAAGCTAGTATCGGCGCTGTTATTAATTTTTCTTTGAGGGTGGAAAAAGCTTGCTCGGCTTCTTCGTCCCACCGTACAACTTTTGGCTTTCCCTTTAGCAAATTCGTTAAGGGGGCCGTCACTTCGCTAAATCCTTCTATAAAACGCCGATAGTAGTTCACCATCCCTAAAAAGCGCCTTAACGACCTGACCGACGTAGGACGTTCAAAATTTACTATGGCCTCAATCCGATCAGGGTTTGGCCTTAATCCTGTCTTCGACAGCACGAAACCCAAGTATGGTAGCTCTGGCACATCAAACATAGATTTCTCCAAATTTATCGACAGATTGGCGGCACGTAATCGTCTAGCTACTTCTTTCAGACTTCGGAGGTGCTCCTCAAACGTGTTGCTTACAATGACAATGTCGTCAAGGTAAACAAACACGTTTGGTTCCAGTTCACCATACCCAAGGACCTGGTCCATAAGCCTAGACAAAGTGGCTGGGCTATTCACCAATCAAAACGGTAATCTGGTGAACTGGAACAGCCCTCTTCCGAACACCCTGAAGGCCGTATACTTTCGGGACTCGGGATCCAAAGGAACTTGCCAAAAAGTCTTCGACAAGTCTATGGTTGATAAGTACTTTGAAGCCCCAAATCTCCCTAGTATTCGGTCCTGATGTGGAAGAGGGTAGGCATCTCTTCGTGTCCTTAGATTCAATTTTCTGGCATCTATACACATCCTAACCTTTAGACAATCTTCCCCGTCCTCTGCAACTTCCTTTTTCATTACTGGAACTATCAGAAGAGCCCAGTCGCTACTCGACCTTTCAACGACCCCTGATTCAATCCATTTATCCAATTCCTCATTCACGCTCTTCTGGACTTCCGGTGACCATGAATACGGATTCAGACGAACTGGATCTGCATTCTTAAAATCTTCCATGAACTCAATCTTGTGGGTTATTAGTGGTGTTACATCCAGTTTTTCACCCTCACGAAATACCTTAAACTCCTTTTTGACCTTTTCTAACTCAGCCTTCTGTTCTGCTGTTAATATTGTCTCTTCATAATTAACCTCTTCTTCCATTTCCTCAAACGATGCTATCTCCGAGCTAACTGACGGTTCAATGCTAAAAAGTTTCCAAAAATTCATCCCTAATATCAACCGTCGACTCAGGGCAGGGGCAACGATAGCGGTAACAATCTTGGTTTGGCCGTTGAACGTGATTGGCACATTAACGAATCCCTTGACTTCCAAGGCGGTTCCTCCTGCGGTCGTTAGCTTCAACTTGGTGGGTTGCAACTTTAGCTTTAGGTCGCGTAACAACTTTCCACTACCTATCCCTAAAACCGTCATTTGTGCACCACAATCCAGCAAACCTAACACCTTTACTCTCATCACGTCTACCTTGGCAAATGGCCGATTATCTCCATCTACTCGCAAAATTACCTCCCTCACTTCTGCCTTAGCCGGAACGAATTTGGTTGAAGGCTTTTTGGAACCATGCCGACGACCTCCTACTACGACATTTTGCAGTTTTTTGCGCAAAAGGGGCACTTTTTCTTTGTATAATCATGAAAACCACAATTTGTACAAAAGACTTCCCTTTCCTTCAAGCATGAGCTAAAATGATGATAATTTCCGCGACAATTGAAGCAAACCGACCTGGCCGGAATTCTGTGTGCTGCTATTCGACTCTCCAGAGTTCCCTTGCTGCTTCCTTGTTGCGGATCAGGCGTGGGAGGGTTCTGCTTCCCGTTTGTTTTGTTTTGTTGGGGCGAATCCTTCTTTGGACCCCAGCACTCTTTTCTATTTCCACCAGGTCCTTCTTGTTTCGCGTTCCGCCAATCACCACTTCTTCCTGAGTCGCTATCTCTCTAGTTCCCACCAGAGTTTCTCGGCCCTCTATTAGACGAGTTGCCGACTATTTCGTGGACCTGGCTCGTTCTAGCGTTTTGTTCCGTGTCCTTTTTGTACAGGAACCAATTCGCTGAATCTAGCTTTCTTCCCCAAACCTTCAACATCCGTAACGATCGTAATACTTTGACCAATAACGAGTTCTTGTAGTCAGACCTCAGGTTCCGAAATACTATGTCGAACTTTCTCTGCTCGGTTGGCGGAACTGCCATCTGATCAAAAATGTCTTTGATAGCGTTGTAGAAATCTTGAAACTTTTCTGATCGTCTTTGCCTTCGCTGTGCTGCTTGTTGTTCGTAGTGGTAATCCATATCGGGGGGTTGGTATTCTAGCTTCAGTTCTGTCACCAATTCCCTCCAGTTTCTAAGCTCCTTGTTCTTTTCCCCTCAATATACCAAGATCTGGCATCTCCGGAGAACAAGTGTATTGCTTCGCTAAACAAGGCGCGCTTGCTCAAGTTTTTAGCTTCTGCCATGAATTCCACCTCTGCTATAAATTTATTCAGGTTCCTACCATCATCTTTACCGTCGTAACGTAATTTCCAATCCGATACAGGCCTTGGGTTTCGCTTCCGCCACGTTCTTTTCCCATCTTTTTCCTCCTGACTTTCTCTCTCGCTTTCGCTAGAGTCCCTACATACTTTGTCTAAATTGCTTTCGACTTCATTAATGCTACCTTCCGAGTATGTATCTGAATCGTCCTGGCTAAACTTCATTCTCTGCTTTTTTGGCTGAGCTCTGCTCTTAATTTCCCTCATCATCTTCTTTTCATTATTTTTCTTACCTTCCTCAGTCTTATTTTCCATTTGATTTCGTCTCGAATTTGCTACCTGCACATTGGTTTCCACTCTATTATCATTCAGCTTAGACGCAACGATCTTATCAATATGCGAGATTAATCTCTGGAAAAGATCCTTTGAGCTTTTTGATTTCCTTCCCAGAGTTGCTGGAGTAGAACTCATAGTTTTTGTTAATTTCCTATTCCCCAAAATAGAAATATCTCCTTCATCATCAGAATCGGTATTCTCTGTCTCAGGTTCTAGGACGCTTAATTTACTCATTTCATTCAGAATTCTTGCTTCTGTCTCCCTTGCCGCATCTGGGTCTGTAGACAACCATGAGAAGTATTCATTCAACAACATCATGGCTGTTTCTTCCAAGCCCATGGTATCAAATTTCTTCCTCAACCGTAGCAACCGAAAATACAAATAAACCAATCGTGTTTGCAACTGTGTCATCTCTGACTTCCTAGCTTTTGTATTTTCCAAAGCATACCGAATCATAGCGAGTTTCTCATCAATCAGATGGAACTCTTCCTCACACTTTTCATCTTCTATTTCTCGTGCTACAAAATTGTTAGTTTCTCGCTCGATTTTCATTGTTCTGCGTAACTTTCTTCTTTTAATATGTCTAGATTCACCACTAGTAAAATCTGCATTTCGTATGGCAAGTTCGTGCTCCAATTCATCGTCCAGAAGGTGATTTACATTCAGGGAGCGATACTGGAGCGAAAATTCAGAGTTCATCGTGTTTAATTTAACAAAAATTCAATAAAGTTTTTATATGCAAATTAAAATGAGTTAAATTTGAATTAGGAAAGTAGTAAGATAAACAATAAATTAAAAATAATATAGTACAATTTAAGAAAATTAAATAATTGTAAGATCAATTTGATCGTTCGTGCTATCTTTTGTATATTTGTTTTTGTATAGTGTAGTTTTTGGTTCATTCAGGACCTTTTAGAATTGTATTAGTGTAAGTATTTAGTGTTGGTGCGCCAAGTTTGTAGTTTCACAATCCGTTTATCAAATCAAATTTTTACTGTTGCTTGTGCTAATCTCTTTATTCGCACTTTCCGAACACGATCCTAGACCAATGTCTTGCAATTTTCCGCGTCTACTTTGCGCCCTGCTGCGATTGGATTGCTACACAATCAGAGGATCTGAATGTGTACTCTCCTACCGCCCTGTTAAAAATCCTTAGATTTTTACACTAATCGGACCTCCGATTACCTTTCACGAATTTACGTTGGTCGCCAAGTAATATCTCTTCTGCGACAGATACTCCCGAACAAGCTCACAGAGCAAGAGACCGTGGATACTATGATCTCCGGGTCGGCTTGCTACTGGGTAAAAACTGAAGCGATCCGCCAAAGATCGCTCCAGACGCTCTTACGCAGAAATGCTTAAAAGAGCTGTTCCACTTATCTCCGAAAACCCATTCGCTCTCTTGTCAACTGACGATAACGCCTCTAACTACCCTTGTGAGGGGCATTCTTTGGCTCCGCTTGGAAACTCTAGGAAAAGACCTAATCAAAACTCACCTGAACTTCCTCGTAAGGGTCCTAGGTTGTCCCAAACAAGGGTACAAAATAAAAATAATTCATCAACTGGAAGTGCTGGTACAAATCCGAAGATAATACCTCCTGGTTTTGGGAAATTGAGATACAACCAGGAGTTCCCAGCACTCCCCGGGGCACCAAAAATCCCAAGTGCTCCAATTTTACAGTCAGAAACTCAACCTAAAACGGGATTCCTTAAATTTTCTGATATTGTGGACTGGATATTCACAGCTTTCAACATTACCGATCCTATGAAAAGCTTGCTGGTTGCTATTCTACCAACAGTAAGAACATTTTTAAAACAGTTGACTGAAGAATGGCCCCTCCTTACAGCGATCGTATTATTCGATGGCTAACTTATTAGACGGAATCAGGGATCTGATCACTGTTTTACAGTGGAACTGCAGAAGTATTATCCCCAAAATTGATTCATTAAAACACTTGCTAAATTACAATCATTGTGATGCATTTTCCCTATGTGAAACATGGCTAACTTCTAATATAAACCTCAACTTCTACGATTTTAACATTATCCGCTTGGATCGAGAAGACTCATATGGGGGGGGTACTTTTAGGGATCAAAAAGTGCTACTCCTTCAATCGAATCAACCTCCCTTCGACGCCAGGCATTGAAGTTGTCGCTTGTCAAACAACAATCAAAGGCAAAGATCTTTGCATTGCTTCTATTTACATTCCTCCTAGGGCCATGATGGGATATCGAAGAACGTGATTGAACACCTTCCCTCGCCCCGCCTGCTTCTTGGAGACTCTCACGGTACGGGGTGGGGCTGTCTATACGACGATAATCGATCTTCGACAATTCAAGACCTTTGTGACAACTTCAATATGACAATTCTGAGCACAGGGGAAATGACACGGATCCCTAGACCACCTGCGCAAGCAAGTGCACTGGACATATCTTTATGCTCGACATCACTACGGTTAGATTGCAAGTGGAAGGTAATATCTGATCCCCACGGTAGTGACCACTTACCAATTGTAATTGCAATCACCACTGGTTCAAGACCATCGGCACCAATCAATGTTCCTTATGACCTCACACGAAACATTGATTGGAAGAGCTACGCTGCTGAGATATCCAAAACTATCGATTGAACACAGATACTTCCCCCGGAGGAAGAATATAAGTTTTTGTCCAACTCGATTCTCGATAGCGCGATTCAAACTCAGACGAAACGAGTACCCGACGTGAACACCCAAAAACGTTCTCCCAACCCGTGGTGGGACAAAGAGTGCTCAGACGTGTACGCGAAGAAAGCTGCCGCGTATAAAACCTTCCGGAACGACGGGTTAGTTGCTAGTTATCGAGTGTACGCGATATTAGAAAAGCGAATGAAAAATTTAATGAAAGCTAAGAAACGCAGTTACTGGCGCCGGTTTGTCGACGGGTTAACAAGAGAAACATCGATGAGCACTTTAATGTTTAATGTTTAATGTTTAATGTTTAATGTTTAATGTTTAATGTTTAATGTTTAATGTTTAATGTTTAATGTTTAATGTTTAATGTTTAATGTTTAATGTTTAATGTTTAATGTTTAATGTTTAATGTTTAATGTTTAATGTTTAATGTTTAATGTTTAATGTTTAATGTTTAATGTTTAATGTTTAATGTTTAATGTTTAATGTTTAATGTTTAATGTTTAATGTTTAATGTTTAATGTTTAATGTTTAATGTTTAATGTTTAATGTTTAATGTTTAATGTTTAATGTTTAATGTTTAATGTTTAATGTTTAATGTTTAATGTTTAATGTTTAATGTTTAATGTTTAATGTTTAATGTTTAATGTTTAATGTTTAATGTTTAATGTTTAATGTTTAATGTTTAATGTTTAATGTTTAATGTTTAATGTTTAATGTTTAATGTTTAATGTTTAATGTTTAATGTTTAATGTTTAATGTTTAATGTTTAATGTTTAATGTTTAATGTTTAATGTTTAATGTTTAATGTTTAATGTTTAATGTTTAATGTTTAATGTTTAATGTTTAATGTTTAATGTTTAATGTTTAATGTTTAATGTTTAATGTTTAATGTTTAATGTTTAATGTTTAATGTTTAATGTTTAATGTTTAATGTTTAATGTTTAATGTTTAATGTTTAATGTTTAATGTTTAATGTTTAATGTTTAATGTTTAATGTTTAATGTTTAATGTTTAATGTTTAATGTTTAATGTTTAATGTTTAATGTTTAATGTTTAATGTTTAATGTTTAATGTTTAATGTTTAATGTTTAATGTTTAATGTTTAATGTTTAATGTTTAATGTTTAATGTTTAATGTTTAATGTTTAATGTTTAATGTTTAATGTTTAATGTTTAATGTTTAATGTTTAATGTTTAATGTTTAATGTTAAATGTTAAATGTTTAATGTTTAATGTTTAATGTTTAATGTTAAATGTTAAATGTTTAATGTTTAATGTTTAATGTTTAATGTTTAATGTTTAATGTTTAATGTTTAATGTTTAATGTTTAATGTTTAATGTTTAATGTTTAATGTTTAATGTTTAATGTTTAATGTTTAATGTTTAATGTTTAATGTTTAATGTTTAATGTTTAATGTTTAATGTTTAATGTTTAATGTTTAATGTTTAATGTTTAATGTTTAATGTTTAATGTTTAATGTTTAATGTTTAATGTTTAATGTTTAATGTTTAATGTTTAATGTTTAATGTTTAATGTTTAATGTTTAATGTTTAATGTTTAATGTTTAATGTTTAATGTTTAATGTTTAATGTTTAATGTTTAATGTTTAATGTTTAATGTTTAATGTTTAATGTTTAATGTTTAATGTTTAATGTTTAATGTTTAATGTTTAATGTTTAATGTTTAATGTTTAATGTTTAATGTTTAATGTTTAATGTTTAATGTTTAATGTTTAATGTTTAATGTTTAATGTTTAATGTTTAATGTTTAATGTTTAATGTTTAATGTTTAATGTTTAATGTTTAATGTTTAATGTTTAATGTTTAATGTTTAATGTTTAATGTTTAATGTTTAATGTTTAATGTTTAATGTTTAATGTTTAATGTTTAATGTTTAATGTTTAATGTTTAATGTTTAATGTTTAATGTTTAATGTTTAATGTTTAATGTTTAATGTTTAATGTTTAATGTTTAATGTTTAATGTTTAATGTTTAATGTTTAATGTTTAATGTTTAATGTTTAATGTTTAATGTTTAATGTTTAATGTTTAATGTTTAATGTTTAATGTTTAATGTTTAATGTTTAATGTTTAATGTTTAATGTTTAATGTTTAATGTTTAATGTTTAATGTTTAATGTTTAATGTTTAATGTTTAATGTTTAATGTTTAATGTTTAATGTTTAATGTTTAATGTTTAATGTTTAATGTTTAATGTTTAATGTTTAATGTTTAATGTTTAATGTTTAATGTTTAATGTTTAATGTTTAATGTTTAATGTTTAATGTTTAATGTTTAATGTTTAATGTTTAATGTTTAATGTTTAATGTTTAATGTTTAATGTTTAATGTTTAACGTTCTTTTCCCATCTTTTTCCTCCTGACTTTCTCTCTCGCTTTCGCTAGAGTCCCTACATACTTTGTCTAAATTGCTTTCGACTTCATTAATGCTACCTTCCGAGTATGTATCTGAATCGTCCTGGCTAAACTTCATTCTCTGCTTTTTTGGCTGAGCTCTGCTCTTAATTTCCCTCATCATCTTCTTTTCATTATTTTTCTTACCTTCCTCAGTCTTATTTTCCATTTGATTTCGTCTCGAATTTGCTACCTGCACATTGGTTTCCACTCTATTATCATTCAGCTTAGACGCAACGATCTTATCAATATGCGAGATTAATCTCTGGAAAAGATCCTTTGAGCTTTTTGATTTCCTTCCCAGAGTTGCTGGAGTAGAACTCATAGTTTTTGTTAATTTCCTATTCCCCAAAATAGAAATATCTCCTTCATCATCAGAATCGGTATTCTCTGTCTCAGGTTCTAGGACGCTTAATTTACTCATTTCATTCAGAATTCTTGCTTCTGTCTCCCTTGCCGCATCTGGGTCTGTAGACAACCATGAGAAGTATTCATTCAACAACATCATGGCTGTTTCTTCCAAGCCCATGGTATCAAATTTCTTCCTCAACCGTAGCAACCGAAAATACAAATAAACCAATCGTGTTTGCAACTGTGTCATCTCTGACTTCCTAGCTTTTGTATTTTCCAAAGCATACCGAATCTTAGCGAGTTTCTCATCAATCAGATGGAACTCTTCCTCACACTTTTCATCTTCTATTTCTCGTGCTACAAAATTGTTAGTTTCTCGCTCGATTTTCATTGTTCTGCGTAACTTTCTTCTTTTAATATGTCTAGATTCACCACTAGTAAAATCTGCATTTCGTATGGCAAGTTCGTGCTCCAATTCATCGTCCAGAAGGTGATTTACATTCAGGGAGCGATACTGGAGCGAAAATTCAGAGTTCATCGTGTTTAATTTAACAAAAATTCAATAAAGTTTTTATATGCAAATTAAAATGAGTTAAATTTGAATTAGGAAAGTAGTAAGATAAACAATAAATTAAAAATAATATAGTACAATTTAAGAAAATTAAATAATTGTAAGATCAATTTGATCGTTCGTGCTATCTTTTGTATATTTGTTTTTGTATAGTGTAGTTTTTGGTTCATTCAGGACCTTTTAGAATTGTATTAGTGTAAGTATTTAGTGTTGGTGCGCCAAGTTTGTAGTTTCACAATCCGTTTATCAAATCAAATTTTTACTGTTGCTTGTGCTAATCTCTTTATTCGCACTTTCCGAACACGATCCTAGACCAATGTCTTGCAATTTTCCGCGTCTACTTTGCGCCCTGCTGCGATTGGATTGCTACACAATCAGAGGATCTGAATGTGTACTCTCCTACCGCCCTGTTAAAAATCCTTAGATTTTTACACTAATCGGACCTCCGATTACCTTTCACGAATTTACGTTGGTCGCCAAGTAATATCTCTTCTGCGACAGATACTCCCGAACAAGCTCACAGAGCAAGAGACCGTGGATACTATGATCTCCGGGTCGGCTTGCTACTGGGTAAAAACTGAAGCGATCCGCCAAAGATCGCTCCAGACGCTCTTACGCAGAAATGCTTAAAAGAGCTGTTCCACTTATCTCCGAAAACCCATTCGCTCTCTTGCCAACTGACGATAACGCCTCTAACTACCCTTGTGAGGGGCATTCTTTGGCTCCGCTTGGAAACTCTAGGAAAAGACCTAATCAAAACTCACCTGAACTTCCTCGTAAGGGTCCTAGGTTGTCCCAAACAAGGGTACAAAATAAAAATAATTCATCAACTGGAAGTGCTGGTACAAATCCGAAGATAATACCTCCTGGTTTTGGGAAATTGAGATACAACCAGGAGTTCCCAGCACTCCCCGGGGCACCAAAAATCCCAAGTGCTCCAATTTTACAGTCAGAAACTCAACCTAAAACGGGATTCCTTAAATTTTCTGATATTGTGGACTGGATATTCACAGCTTTCAACATTACCGATCCTATGAAAAGCTTGCTGGTTGCTATTCTACCAACAGTAAGAACATTTTTAAAACAGTTGACTGAAGAATGGCCCCTCCTTACAGCGATCGTATTATTCGATGGCTAACTTATTAGACGGAATCAGGGATCTGATCACTGTTTTACAGTGGAACTGCAGAAGTATTATCCCCAAAATTGATTCATTAAAACACTTGCTAAATTACAATCATTGTGATGCATTTTCCCTATGTGAAACATGGCTAA